>NC_088880.1:10241041-10428083 GCF_032884065.1 Artemia franciscana | reverse complement strand
CTACGAACCTTTATGGGTAATTTAATTTGAGCTTTTTCACATCGAAAGCATCTTCGACTTGAAATTTTCTTACACACGTCAACATGGGGAAATTTACACAAATCTTCTTACCTAACGGCTAAAAACATAAAATTTCCAAATGTGTAGATATTTACAGTTACTAGACTTACATCTACTGTCTAAAAAGCTAAAGCGCACAGTAGGTTAGCTACACTTAAAATCACTGAGCTCATTTTTTTAACATACTTGCATTGGTAGAGAATTTCCGCTTGTAAGTTAGACTTCAATGTCAATTTTTAAAGAATCAACAAAATAAAGTCATTAAAATTTGATTTCAAGATTAAATTACCTTCAGTTAAAATAAGGTCAGTAGGATTAGTTTGCGTAACCGTTTTAATCCCTTGAGAAAATCTGACGAATGAAGTCCACTATCACTTGTTTTATTAGATTTTGTGACCTTTTCTGGTTCAAAAGGTTTAACAGTAGTTTTTACCCAACTTGAAGAAATTTTATAATGGTTATCTAAAGCAGAAGTATCAGCGAAAAGAGGAATTTTAGGTGGTGTAGTTTAATGTATGTATAGCATCAACAATTGCCAGCTGAAAACAGACTTTTTATTTTTCGATTTCATTGTCCTTGAGAAGATTACTTTTCTGGCACTCGTAAAGATCAGATAAGCTACAATAAAGAAATTTAAGATTATTAATCTGCTTTTAGATTGACGATTTTTATGTTTTTTTTAGGCAATCTTCACAAGTACGGGGTTCAAAATCACCAGCCATTTTTGCATTGCTTGTCAAGTCATCTTTGCTTGAACAAAATATATGCGGGGTAATTTGGGATTAATGATAGGGGGTTATTTATGCAGAATTAACCAATCCCAGAGAATTACTGTTGTTATAACTCGAAACACAATGTACGGTTGGAGAATTTACACATCCGATTAGTATGATCAGCGGAAATAGTTGAACTTCCTTTATTTGAAAAGAGGTGGGACTTAACAGGTTCGATAGGTAGGACCACTTTTGACTGATTATCGATGATATTAAACTCGTCATTTTCAACTATTGATGATTGGAATCGTACGCATAACCAATGAGGGCTTTTAAGACGATTACTTTTTGTGATGCCAGAAAAATCTGTGTGCAACCAGGCATTGTACTTAGAACAATGGAATGACCCAGTTTCACATTTTCTGTAGCATTCTTTACAAGGATGGGATATTCTAGACTTAGAAACAAAAATGAGCCACAATCCTTGGTTGGAAGCTAGCTCTTCAATCAAGACCTGGTTGCCTAAGCCAGGCTGCTCAATAGGCTGCTCTCGTATCTTCACTTAAAAATCAAAAGCGTCATTTATTCAAAAAACAAGACGTCTTGACGAGTCCAGATCTAGATGATGAGTTTTGGGGTGTGGAATTGAAATCTCCTTGACCTCCACTGGATACGGCCTTGATATCAATTATTAAACTGACCAGATGGCAAATGTTTTTTTATCTTTCTTTTTTCTGTATATAAATAATCACAAAATATATAATATGGAAGAGACAATTAATTAATTATAATTCCAAGGTTTAGTAAATAAAATTTCAATGTGCCCACATGTTTCGTTGTACAGTATATTAGTTGGTTTTTCAAATGCTTATCTTTTTCAAATGAGATGTTCCTAGGTTAGAAATTGTAAGAGAGTAACATTGGAATTTTACCTAGTCGTGCATATTAAATAACAAAGTGACATAGAGGGTTGACTTGCAAAAAGGTCTTGTGACTCAAAAATTTTTGTTGCTTTTATTGGCTTCAAATTAAATACAGAAGACCCAATCAAATTTAAAAGAACTGCATCGGGATTATTTGGCAGTTTTTTCTAACATACTTTAGATTAATATGATTGGATATAAAAATATGTTATAAAAATAAACTGATGGAATTTAAGCACAATCTTTACCAGGAATTGAGGGAAGTTAATCTTTCATTTCTCTACTTAATTAATTTCAAATTAAACACAATGTATGTGTCCGAGATTAAACTTCCTAACCTTCACCTAATATCGGACTAGATTCTAATGTTGAATTAAAAAAAAAAACAAGTTTTTTTTTAACTGAAAGTAAGGAGCGACATTAAAACTTAAAACGCAGAGAAATTACTTCGTATATGAAAGAGGCTGCTTCCTCATCAGCGCCCCGTTCTTTACGCTAAAGTTTGACTCTTTCTCTCAATTCTTCTTTTTAAAACAGTAAAAAACTTTAGCGTAAAGAGCGGGGCGTTGATGAGGAAGCAGCCTCTTTCATATACGAAGTAATTTCTGTGCGTTTTAAGTTTCAATGTCGCTCCTTACTTTCAGTTAAAAAAACTTATTTTTTTTATTTAATTTCTGAACGTTTTTGAATCAATGCATGTTTTGATTTTGGCTCTCCGCAGAGGAATAATCAAAACGAAATTTGCCTTTTCTTTTTTTTTTGGCTAAATGGCTTTCTGATAATTTTGATCGAATGATTTTGAGAAAAAAAGAGCGGGGGACGAAGCCTAGTTGCCCTCCGATTTTTTGGTTAATTAAAAAGGCAACTAGAACTTTTGATTTTTTACGAATCTTTTTATTGGTAAAAGATTTACGTAACTTATAAATTAGCTTACGTAAAGAACTTTTGTATTCTCATGTTTTTATTACATATATGAGGGGATTCGCCCCATCGTCAGTACCTCGCTCTTTACACTAAAGCTTAAATTTTATCCCAATTCATTAAGAATGACCCCTGAATCACAAAAGCCGTAGAATAAATAGTTGAAATTACTAAAAATACTTTAGCGTAAAGAGCGAGGTATTAGAAGGAGGTGAGCCCCTCATATGGGTAATAATTTCTGTCTGTTTTAAGTTTTATTGCTGTTCCTTACTTCCAGCTGAAAAAGCTTTTTCACATTTATTTTTTAATTGTTTTTGTTAAATAATGCTAGTAAATCCTGCTCTCCCTTCATGGAAATTTTCTTCTCCCATGACAAATTCTCGATGGAAAGTTCCCCCAGCATGTCCCCCTCTTCTCAACCCCTCCCCCAACCAAAAAAGATCCTCCTGAAAACGCCTGTATACTTCCCAATAACCATTACTATATGTAAGCACTGGTCAAAGTTTGTAACTTGTTGCCCCTCCCACGGGGACTGTGGGGAGTAAGTCGTCCCCAAAGACATAGTTATAAGGTTTTTCGACTACGCTGAATAAAATGGCACTCTCAGAATTTTGATCCGTTGACTTTGGAAAAATAATTAGCGTGGGAGGGGCCTAGGTGCCCTCCAATTTTTTGGTCACTTAAAAAGGGCACTAGAACTTTTCATTTCCGTTAGAATGAGCCCTCTTGTAACATTCTAGGACAACTGGGTCGATACGATCACCCCTGTGGGAAAAAAAAAACAAATAAACAAATAAACACGCATCCGTCATCTGCCTTCTGGCAAAAAATGCAAAATTCTACATTTTTGTAGATAGGAGCTCGAAACTTCTACAGTAGGGTTCTCTGATACGCTGAATCTGATGGTGTGATTTTCGTGAAGATTCTATGACATTTAGGGGGTTTTTCCTCCTATTTTCTAAAATAACGCAAATTTTCTCAGGCTCGTAACTTTTGATGGGTAAGACTAAAATTGATGAAACTTATATATTTAAAACCAGCATTAAGATGCCATTCTTTTGATGTAGCTATTGGTATCAAAATTCCATTTTTTAGAGTTTTGGTTACTATTGAGCCGGGTCGCTCCTTACTACAGTTCGTTACCACGAACTGTTTGATGACGTGGAATATATCTTCGAAAGGCTTAATTTGCGATCCCGTATTTCTTCTAGATTTTAGAGAATAGCTAAATGGGGTTGGCTAAATGGGGAATAGCTAAATGGAGAATCAATTTTGAAGTCTTCAATAGCCTGTAAGAATTGTGGATTTAACAGTGGATTATTGTGGATTAATGTGGATTTAATAGACTGCAAAATTGTGGATTTTGATATAGTTTTCTGGGATTTATATGAGTATTTGTATGACGATAACTATGGCTGTAATTTTTATATCTTTAGTTTCTTATATTTTATTATGATAAGAACTCGTGCTAATTGCCAGGACCGTGTACAGCGTTTGATAGCAAAAATCATTTATCGTTTATCGTATGAATCTCAAGCCTAAATATAGCTTAATACTGGTCCAGCTGTGACCTTGCTTGTAAGCAGAGGGAGGGAATATGACTTTCAAATTTGGGGCTTCATTGTTGTTCCATTGACCGTGGAAAGTTTACTATTTATCTGGATCCCTACCTGAAACATATATTTTGCAAATTAGTGCAATATGCTAATTTTTCACTTGAAAAACCAACACCTAAGATTTATAGGCTTCTGCAGTAGTATGGCATAGATGGGTACTGATTCTAAAGCCTGAGGCTCTAAGGATCTTCTATTAGTGCGAGTGCTCGTTACCATATTATAGACGGTGCACCTCATTAGAATATTACAAAAGGTACATATCATTATTATATTACAGATGGTACACCTAATTTGCATATTAATGACAGAATATATTTTACATACTTTAATCACACTTAATATTCTATATTTCCATGACAGTTCTATGAATAGATTTTTATTCGGATTGAATAAAAGAGATTTATTTGGAAACATCATGAATTTTTACCTTAATGTCTCAGTAATTCTATATTGTTTTGTATATGCTTAATGCTCTGTATTGCCGAGACAATTCTATGAATAAATTTTCATCTGAGTTGAATGAAATCGGTATATATTATCAAAAGTTTACTTCACTGAGATAATATAAACCGGGTTTTAAATGTATTATATTAAATGGTGGCCAGAATAGAATTTTAATAACATTGAAATAAAAGAACAAAGTTGAAAAATGTCATTACAAATATTGTTTTTACGAAAAAAAAAATCGTGAGTAACAAATACTTACAATTTTAATTTTGTATTTCAAAAATATCACAAGTAAATTTCTTTTACTATTGGCTTGAAAAATCATCCTGTGATATTGTATTTGAATGTGCTCTTTTGTTATTGACCTTGAAGCATGGAGATACTGACTTTTTATCACCAGAAAAGGAATTATAATGCGCTCGAGTATGATAAAAGCTTGTGGAGTACTACTTTACGCCATATAATTTTTTTGTGTAAATATGTAGTGTTGTACGTGGCATAGTTTCAGTATGAATATTTCATTGAATCACTTTTTTATGTTCCGAATTATTTCTGTGGCCACCCCTGTGATACTCTATAGTTGGTCATCGACAGTAGTAGGTTTATTATATGTTTTTGATGAATATTAATTATGCACTGGAAGGATAGACACATCATATTTAAAAAAAAACTAACGATGAAATATACCAAGAAGCTGTGTGCACATAATAAAGTTATTGTTACGTTGAATAATGACAGAGACAAATATTTGAACTACGAAACAACTACCAGTGGTGACACTTTTGGAAACATATGCATGCAACGTCTTGCAAGTGAAAGATTAAAATTATTTTGAATTCGAAAAAATTCAATTTTACTGATGGTGGATATGAGAGAGTTACATTTCAAGAGATGATAAAACTCAAGTGAAATCTCTGGCGAAATAAAAAGATTACTGGCTGATAATATCACCAAGTAAATTATAGACAATTCAATTAAAAGCAGTGTGCAAGTGAATAATATTAGTGCCATTGATTGTATACCAACAGATAAAGTCAAAGAACTCAATACTAGAAATTTCAAAATGAATATTTAGCCTGTTGGTGACACCACAGTAAAAATTGTGTATAACTCAAAATGGATTAATAATTATTCTACTAGTTACGAATTAAAGGAAAAGAATAACTACACTGTCAAGAGAGAACATGATGAATTATTTTATAAAACACATTCAAAATGTCCAAAGTAGTTCAATGAATTTAATAATTTGTAATATTGTGTGTAACATTGTTTCAATATTAATGTTCCTTTGCATTTTGGTGTTACGATAAGGATTTTTAACAGGTTCATAATAGAATTGGACATGATACTCTGATATTGACGTTGACAAAGATAATTGGAAATGATGTCTAAGTAAATTTGACAGTTTATTAGCGAATGGCTCTGTCATGTGATAATTTGGAAGGGGGCCACTGGACAATAGGCTGTCAAATTGGTTAAGAATTGAGAAAAATTGCACACTTAAATCAAGGATTTGTCTTGTAATTGGCATGTTTTAAGGAAATGTTGGATGTTGAATACTAGAAACAAGCTTGAATCAAGGAATTCACCCTTAGAAACCTTCATTGATTTTGAAAGTTGAAGGCTTTTTTTAACGGTATTATATTAGAAGTAGACATGCTACGTTGGTACTGAGGGTGACAAAGACAATTTAAACAAATTTTCTATAAATTTGACAGGTTGATAGCAAGTGTTTCTGTCAAGTGAATATTATTTTGGAAGGGTGCCATAGGACAGTAGGTTGTGATATTGATATAAATTGTAGCCAACTGTATTCAAATCATGTCTGATATTATCAAACATCTTGCGCTAAATTATCAAAATCTCGCCTGATATGACGAGAATCCTCTATTGCACTATCAAAACACTACATAGTATTATCAAAGTCAAGGAAGTTACTAACAAAATCTGCATGATATTATTAAATCTTTCCTGGCTACATTAACAAAATCTTCCAAGTTATTAACAAGATCTAGCATGATAGTATCCAAATCTTAAATGATCTTAACAAAATATATTCAGCTGCAATTAAAACCTATCTACTCTTACAAAAATCTAATATGATACTATTAAAACAGTTTCTACTATTAAGAAAATTTAACTTAGTGCTTCCAAAATTATGTTTTTCATTATCAACATTATCAAAATCTTGTAAGATATTATCAAAACATGTCTAATATTATCAAACATCTTACATTACAGTATTAATCTCTTACATAATATTATAAATCTTGCTAGATATTAGAAATTTTGTCTTGCATTATCAAAGTCTTGCCAGATATTAAGAGCTAATACCTCTCTGGTATTAGCTAAGCCTTCCAAGCTATTATCAAAATCATGCTTGAATTATCAAAATCTTACCTGCTACAAACAAAGCATTTTCTGTTACTATCTGATATTATCAAAATCAAGAATGATGATATCAATTTTGTATCTGTTCTAGGGGTGTCATTTCATGATAGTATAGGGAAGATTTCATTTTTTAACTTAAGAAGCAAAAGAAAATTATTTTGTGTCTATCAAGGGAAAGGGGGCAATTTTTTGGTCATGACAATTTCTTTGTCAATGAAAATACAAGAAGAAAATATTTCTACGAAGGGGTTAATTGACCCCTTCTCCCGATTGGTTCCTTGTTGCAATGGCTCCTCGCAAAACTAATATTTTAAGCAGTCAAAATTAATAACTGTCTTGATTTATTCTTGAAAGTGATAACACCTTTTCTGGATTTTACTAACTTGAAACTCAGTGGAATCTTAAATCAATTAGGTGACCGGTGTTAAATGTTTGACCATTCTTAAAAAAAATATTTTTTTACGGACTAAAAATGTTGTTATTTACTGACCTAGTTTCTGGACAACTATTTATATTCTGTAAAAATAGATTAAAGCGTGCCAAGCCGTTTTTATGTAACCCTAATTGACAAGCAGAAGAGGGACAATTCCCAACCGTAAGTGCCGTTGTGCCTGCCAAGAGAATCTCGCTTAAACCGTGGGGATCAGATGGAACGGGGGCTGACGCTTCCCTTGTCTATTGGGAGTTCGTCCTAGGATGCTTCCAGATGGACTAGTATAGAATGTTGTGCTGAATTTTGCCGTAAGGGCAAAATCAAAAGAAAATGCCAACACCGATATCATTAAAACTGGTTGCGACTTTTTCGCAGAAGATATGGTAAAGGAAGGAAAAACATTTTTTAGTCTTTAGCAAGCTATGCTGCTCAGCAAACCGAGAGACAGAAACTTACTGAAACTTTTGCGGACATTTTAAAAGTTCTCGACTAATGTGTTAAACTTTCAGTGACCCTACTAAAGCTCATTATATATAACTCCTGCAATTGCTGCTGAGGCAAGCGCTGCGCTTACACGAAAGGTAAACTATTTATGCCTAGAATTCAAGAATTTGGGATCTACAACTAAAGCGTGGGACCTATGCTTCCCCTCGACAAGTGGAGCCCCAGGCCTTGCTAATCAAGTAGCTGTCAATCCTCAGCCATCTTATGTCGTTGTACTCAAAATTCTAAAATCTCTTGATAGCCCCAATGCTTGTAAGCAGTTTTTGGACAGTGTTTGTCCCAACTCAGTAGAAAAAAGTGAGATAAGAAAGTTGAAACAAGACTGGAAATTGTAAGTCAAATCTAAATCATCTACTGAGAAAATTGTTGAGATAATAAAAGCTAGTAAGCCAGAGGTTGCTGCTTTGCTCAAAGAGAAACTGTTTGTTGCCATCCTGAAACAAGTTCCACCTAACATGACACACAGCGATGTAGAGTCCTGACACACAGCGATGTAAAAAGTCATCGAGAGCAATACAAATCAGTAACTTTGAGCTTTCCAAAGTGTTTAAGCTGTATTTTGGTAACAGGAAGAATCTTGAAGATTTTCTTCCAGTATCAGTTGGGGTCGGCTATGAAAACTGCCTGTAGAAGAGTTCAAATTTCTCGCAAAAATGTGTTTTTCCTGTCATGGAATCGGTCATATAGCGGACAACTGCGTACTGACGCCTATTTGTGGTCGTTTCGATGCCTCTGACCACACCTCCACGAAGGATAACAGATGCACAATAAATACTTTTGACATTTTTTGTAAAAAGAAAGGCCATATATGCTACAGTGTAAGGTGTCTGGCTAATAAAGCGATAAACAATGCTAAATACGTATCACAATGAGTCTAAAGCCCACCAATTCAAGGTGCAATGAAGAAAAAGCCAAAGATGCTTCATTTCTTAAGCGATTGTCTCATAGAATTTAAATGGAAATTTGCTAAATCGGTTTGTGATTTTAAAGGACTTTTTATCTAAGTGTCACATAATGTGTATTCAAGAGCCATTTTCAACTACTTTGAGCCTGAGCCTTTTGGAACTAGCAACCAATCATAAAGTATTCTCGATCACTCCATGCCACTCTCAGTTTTGTGGCTGCCCTTGTGGTGGTCTCGCAGCTTTTGTGAAGTCTTGTTATCCTTCGTCCATTTTGATTCAGCAAATGACTTTTTGGCTATCAGAATCCAAAATTTTCATTGTGCTAAACATTTATCTGCCCACGGACTACCGCGATGACCGATCTAAAAGACTTTTTATGTTAGTGCGGCTTGCTTATCTGAATGCTTAAGAAAAATAAATGAGCATGCTTTATGCTGTATTGCTACTCGTGACTTCAATAACCGACCCACTTAATTTTTCTGGTGAGTATGATCGACCAAGTATTATATTCGGCCTGTTCAGTGATGATTATGTAGTTGCACCGAAGAATGAGAGTTTTACTTACGTCTATAATTCGCTTAGTACATCTAACTTGGACCATTGTTGTAATACGTCATCCATAACTATCGCGGAAGTTGTCGTTAGTGATTCCAATTTTATTTCAGATCACTTCAGTACCTTTGTCTTTTATTGCTCTGATGGGGGATTGTGGCCCTTCTTCTAACAGGCTTCCAAAAAAGCAATCTGTATTTTATGCTAATGATTGGGGTAGGGCGTCTCTAGATCTTTTCCAGAATATGTGCAACGATGTCCTCGGGAGAATTTATATACCGTTTGATTATTGATGCTGAGTTCAAGAAAGAATATGTGTGACTCTCGAGTTAGGCAGAACATTGATCGTAGTGAACTTACTCATGTCCAAGCTCTCGCAGAAAAATTTGCAGTATCTATTGGGCGAGTAAAAGTTAGAACTGAAGACCCCGGCTGCTCAACTAATTATAATTTGCAAAACATTTGCTTTTCTACTAAGTTTTGGCTTTCAGTTTGGATTGAAGTGGATAAACCACGAGATCGGTGGCTGCAAGAATTGCATATTTATAATAAACTTCGGTTTGCAAAGTAGATTTGCCTGCATCGAATATTCAATTATTTTGTCTTGTTCGGAAGAAGTTTGATCTCGGCCAAATACGTTGTGGTCCACAGTCTTGTAAAATATATGCAAGTCAGATACCCGTCTATTATACCACTGTCTTCATGGGTTGAGCATTATAAACAAGAATTTTCTTCTCCAGATCATCATCTGCAAAATACTTACAAATTGAAACTCCGAGGCGTTTTTGAGCATGCTTCTAGTCCGGGACCGATTATTACAAAGAGCCTGATTATTTCTACAATGGGTAAAGTGAACAGGAAAAAGTGTAGAGGAATTGATGTTATATCTGCAGAGCATTTGTCGGTGTGTGGTGAACTGTTTATGGAATACTTAGTCCTCCCTTACCAATTGATATTTAATCTGTGATTAGTCCCTGGTTCTTTTTCAATTGGATGTTTGACTCCTATCCCTAAGAAGAACAAACTTCTTTCTGGATGTTCGTCTTTTCGCTCAGTAGAAGTTGCAACTTTATTTTGTAAAATTTTTGAGAAATTGATAATTGATGAATTTAGAAGTAAATATGCAGTTCATGTTAAACAGTTTGGTTTTCAGTCTCGCCTTGGCTGTGGTCATACCATTTCTTCCTTAGTATATGCTTTATTTGAAGCAGAAAAATAAGGCGAAAGTATTGCTTTAGCTGTCCATGATTTAAGACGTGCATTTGATTCACTACTACATGAGGATATTATATTTGACTTGGGTTTGGCCGGCGATGACCCTTGAATTTTAGTCCCACTGGCCAACATGTATGAAGATCTGAAAGTGGAACTTAGACTTCCTCTACTAGCTAATGAGTGCACTAGTTTCATATATGATTCGCCTGTTTCTCGGTGCAGAAACATCCTTCTCCCAGTAAAGAAGGGGGTGAGACAAGATGTGATTTCTTCACCGAAAGTATTTAATAACAGTATTGCAAGGCCACAATCACAGTCTCGTATGACTTTTATTCTGTGTGGTATTGATTTGTCTTTGATTGGTTATGCAGATGATGTGCTGAACCTGAGCCGGTCTCTGCATAGGCTAGAAGCTAATTTTACTGAGTTGCAACAGGGGAATGCCCCTATTGGACTCCAGTTCAATGCTGAAAAGTCTGAAGTGCTATTTTTTTTGCTCAAAATCAGATGCTGGTCGGAGTATCACACTTGGTGATTCTTTTGTTCAGCTTTTGCATGAAATTATATACCTAGGCCACCCTATTAGGCCTAGGCACGGTCAATACTAGAGATATGGCAGCTACTGCTCTCTCATTTTCAGAAGTGTTCCTCTTTTGCTTAAATCTGTATAGTGGAATACGTGGAAGTTTGATCGTCGTCTGTTGGCCCAGGTGTACATTGTACACCTGGCTATGATTTTGCTTACCCCGTTTTGGCTCATTTTAAGGATACAAATAAACTTAAATAACGCTTCATGTGCTAGAAGTCTGAAAAGTTTTTGCTGCGTTTACCACCGTGGACAAACAACAAGTGTGTTGCGTGCCAGTATAGTGTTACCAATCGTGAAGAAGCGATTCTGTCGCAAATTGACCGATATAATTCATCAGTCAAGACCTATCCTGGTGTCTTATGCTTTTGTGTTTTCTTTTTTATGCTCCATCTGTTTTCCCATTGATGGATACTAAATACATGTATTCATTCATTCAACATACGAATATGTTATGAAGTCCGCTTCCGTATATTCACAGTGCTGTCCAATGTTGTCCATTGCATCTGTAAATTGCTCTACAGTTGCGAGTCCATAACTTAGAAGCTTTTCATTAAACAAACAACATTCCTTTTGGATATTACTATGAAGTTTTGCCATATAGTTTCTAGCGGACTTTTTAGCAACATTAGCTATTTTAAAGAGAATTTTGATATCTAATTTTAATATTTCTTGTAATCTCGATAATACATTCGTAAAATGTTTATCAGTTTATAAAAGTCACCTTGTATTTCTGCCATCTTATTCGGCTTCTGGATTTACTGTTTAACTGTATCTTGATGGGTTCTTTGATACAGACTCGCATAGGTTTCAATTTTCTTATTATAGCTTCCGTCACCCTAGTATTTATTATTATCCTGGCAGAAACTATTTCTTATAATTTTTTTTCCGTAATTGTCATCATTATGATAAGGCTCCTTGATCATTTGGTTGGCTCTCTCGAATTTTGCTTCTCAATACCCCTGAAGAAAATAGCTGCTACCAGAATAATGGGTAGGTTATGGGATGAAAAAATCCATAACAAAAAATTAAAACTTATGCGAGGCTATACCAAGTGACCTATAAAGGCAAAGTTAAAAAGTACTTCCAGACATTCAAAAATGGCAAAAAGCAGGCTAATCTTTATAAATTGAGAATCATGTTACGAATGTCTTATCGGAATTATAGAAAATTACAGATTAAAGTCTCTTTGAAATAGCTGATGTTGTTGAAAAATTGGCTAGAAATTCTCTGGCAAAACTTCAAAGTAATAACCAAAAAAATGGTTGTGTTTTTACTTAAAAGCTTCCAAGACATGGAATGGGAACTGTAGCTATATTAAAAGACGATTATATGAAGAACAGAATATATCTTCTTGGACTTAGTTTGCTGCCTGATTTTTGAGGTTCGTCTCTTACAATTCCGAAGAAAAAAAGCTTGAGAATTTTTCCTGTTTGTAATCAACTATGTATTTAGGCAAGACGTTAATGGTAAATTTTTGATCATAATTATGTGATAAAGTGGACAAATTTAAAATGTTCGTGCAATAACATTTAAATGTTCTTGTGTATTTAAATGTTAAGACGATTAAATCCCATAATAAAAAATTAACTGGTCCATAACTCCGAAAAATAGTCAGATGGAAACACAAAGTAGAATATTAGAATTGTCATGGCTGAAACCCTTATACAGAAAATTTATATCCCCTTGGCTTGAAAAACAAGAAAACATCATTGGCTTCAAAAACAAGAAAAGTGGCTGCAACCTCGATATTCTACATCGACGATTTCTTTTTTTTTATTTTTTTTCCCGCAGCTAGCGGGACATTGGAACATCACAAAGAGCTGTTCAAAAAAAATAGCTGTTGAAAAACAAGAAAAGTGGCTGCAACCTCAATATTCTAGATCGACGATTTCTTTTTTTTTCGATTTTTTCTCCGCAGCTAGCGGGATATTAGAACATCACAAGAGCTGTTAAAAAGACAGCCGTTGGAAAACACGAAAAGTGGCAGCAACCTCGATATTCTACATCGAAGATTTCTTTTTTTTCGATTTTTTCTCCGCAGCTAGTGGGTCATTGGAACATCACAAAGAGCTGTTCAAAAAAACAGCTGTTGAAAAACGAGAAAAGTGGCTGCAACCTCGAAATTCTACATCGACGATTTCTTTTATTTCGATTCTTTCTCCGCAGCTAGCGGGACATTGGAACATCACAAAGAGCTGTTCAAAAAACAGTTGTTGAAAAACAAAAAAATGGCTGCAACCTCGATATTCTACATCGACGATTTCTTTTTTTTCGATTTTTTCTCCGCAGCTAGCGGGACATTGGAACATCACAAAGAGCTGTTCAAAAGCTCATTTTCGAATCGATGCAATTAAAAATCTTTCGTAAATAACAAAATAATTTAAAGAATAAAATCAATATTTTACAAAAACCCTTTTTCCAAACATTGTAAATGCATACGGTATTAATATCTTCCTGTAGACGAAGATCAAAATAGGATTTTTAATACCATAAATAGCATGTAGATATAGTTGTATAAATAAATTAATTTTTTTAGGGTTTGAACAGAAAATCTGGTTTTTCATTCGAAACTACAACAATTCCTGAGAATTTTTAACAAAATAATTTTATTATTTGTGTCCAAGATTAAAATTGTGTCCAGGAACCAAACTTTTTTGACTCAACTCATAAAGTGAGCATCTCTTTAACGTTGAGCTATATTTCCATAGACAAAAAAAAATATTTTATTTGATTTTTCAGTTCAGAATCGCTAAGGTTATTATGTAAATTGCAAAAATATGTGTTGTGTGAGGAAGAATTTTAATTATTTAATTCAAACTAGAAAATACTTGAAGATTGAAAAATTACTTTTTACTGTTAGATTTAATCTACTAGATGCGTGATTTATGTGTAGAACTTCATACATTGAAAAGAAATTAGGGTCTCAAGAGAAAAAATTAAAAGAAAGAAGAAACTAGAAAAGTATAAGAGGGAAGTTCCGGTTTCCAGCGGCAGCTAGCAACTTAGTAAGGGGATGAAAGGGGTAGCTAGCAGCCCGGGACGATCACGACCCAGAGAAAAAATAAGATTGCCCATAACTCCTAAAAATAGACACAGATCGAAACATAAAGTAAACCATTAGAATTATCTTGTCCTAAGCCCATATTGAGAAAACTTACTGTTCTTTGGCTTGAATAGTTAGAACATTTCTGCATCGACGGTGCAGAAGTGTGCAGACATTTCTGCATCGACATTTCTTTCGGTGCAGACATTTCTGCATCGACGGTGCAGGAATTCTGCATATTCTGCATCGACGGTGTTTTTTTTTCTGCGCAGCTAGCGGAGTACTGGAAAATCCCATAGAGCTGTTTATTGACTCATTCTAAAGGAAATTGAAATATTTCAACATCTTTCGTAATTAACAAAAATAATTGTTAAACTGAATCAATTTTTAACGAGAAACTAAATTTTTCTATAACACAGTATTAGCTAATGTTATTAACCTTTTATTGTATATGAAAACCAAAATATGACTTTTAACATTAAGAAGAATGCAGATATAGTTGCGTAAAATACAGCAATTTTTAGGGCTTTGACAGAATATCTGATTTGTCAATAAAAGGTAGAATAATTTCAGAAAATTTAATATAAAATAACTTTATTTCATCTTTTACTTCAAAGTTATAATTGTGCCCTGGGACAAAACTTTTTTTAGCTTAACTCCAAGGTAAGTATTTCTTTAAAGTCATCGATTTTTTTTTACACGAACAATCAAATATCTCTCTATAATTGTCCAATGCCCCACTAGTTGCGGACAAAAAATTGGAAAAAAGATCCTATCGACGCAGAATATCGTGCTTGCAACCACTTTTCTTGTTATGGCACTTGGTATTAACCAATTGACATATAGCGATCGCAAATTCTGTCGGTCGGTCGGTCTGTCTATCGGTCTGTCTGTCTGTCCTGGTTTTGCTAGTTTAGGAACTTCCAGAGAAGCTAGGACGATGAAATTTGGTAGGAGTTTGAAGGACCAAACCAGATTAAATTTGAAATAGGTGTTTCAGCCATTAGAGGGGTAGTGGGGGAACGGTTAATTTGGAAAAATTTGAAAAAGAGGTATTTTTAACTTACGAACGGGTGATCGGATCTTAAAGAAATTTGATTTTTAGAAGGATATTGTGTCTCAGAGCTCTTATTTTAAACTTTGGCCGGATCTGATGACATTGGGGGAGTTGGAGGGGGAAGCCTAAAATCTTGGAAAACGCTTTGAGTGGAGGGATCGGAATGAAACTTGGTGGAAAAACTAAGCACAAGTCCTAAATAAGTGATTGACATAACCGGAACGGATCTGCTCTCTTTGAAAGAGTTGGGAGGGGGGGGGGGGGTTAATTCCGAAAAATTAGAAAAAATGAGGTATTTTGAACTTACAAAGGAGTGTTCGGATCTTTATGAAATTTTATATTTAGAAGGACCTCGTTGCTCAGATCTCTTGTTTTAAGTCCCAACCTGATCCAGTGTCATTTGAGGGAGTTGGGGCGGGGAGAACTGGAAATCTTGGAAAAGGCTTAGAGTGGAGTGATCAGGATGAAACCTGGTGGGAAGAATAAGCACAAGTCCAAAATACGTGACTAATAAAACTGGACCAGATCCGCTCTCTTTGGGGAGTTGAGGGGGGGGGGTAATCCGAAAAAATAAAAAAAAAATGGAATATTTGTAACCTACGAACAGGTAGTCGGATCTTAATGAAATTTTATATTTAGAAGGACCTCGTTACTCACATCTCTTGTTTTAAATCCTGACCACAGCCAGTGACATAGGGGGGAGTTTGAGGGGGAAAACTTGAGAATGGAGGTATTTTTATCTTACGAATGTGTAATTGGATCTTAATGAAACTTTATCTATCCAAAGATCTTTTGTCTCAGATACTCCATTTTCAATTTGAATCGGAAATTATAGAGTTATTAGAGTAATTCGAAAAACTTACAAAAAATGATGTATTTTTAACTTAAGAACGGGTGACCAGATCTTAATGAAATATGACATTTAGAAGGAACTCGTGTCTCAGAGCTCTTATTTGAAATTTTGACAAGATCTGGTGACATTGGGGGTGGTTGGAGGGGGAAATGGGAAATCATGGAAAACGCTTAAAGTGGAGAGACCAGGATGAAACTTGGTGGTTAGAATAAGCAAATGTCGTAGATAAGTGATTAACATAACTGGACTGGATCCGATCTCCTTGGGGGAGTTAGGGGGTCCAGTGCTTTGGCAAGTTTGGTCCTTCTGGAGGTGCTAGGACGATGAAAATTAGTAGGTGTGTCAGGGACCTGCACAAACTGACTTGATAAAGTTGTTTTCCCCGATTCGACTATCTGTGGGGCTGAAAAGAGAGGAAAAATTAGAAAAAATGAGATATTCTTAACTTACGAGTGGGTGATCAGATATTACTGAATTTTGATATTTAGAAGGACCTTGCGTCTAAGAGATCTTATTTTAAATCCCGACCGGCATTAAGTCTCTAATTTTCCTTTTAAATCAATCTATTGATTCTTAGAATTTTACTAGAGCTCATGCCCCATATGAGCTCTTGGCTCTTCCGACCTCGTCACAAGTGCCATATGAGCTCTTAGCTCTTGCTTTTCAGGCCAATGGATTTTCCTAGTTATTCAAGCCAAGGATCTGTAAGTTTCCTGTATAAAGGTTTCAGGCAAGGCTATTCTAATAGTGTGTTTTGTGTATCGAACTGGCTTTATTTTTAGCAGTTTAGGGCTGTTTTATTTTTACTGTTACTAGTCTCTTACTAGGTTGCTAGCTACCGCTGCAACTCGGAACTCGGCTGTTATACTTTTCACGGTTATTCTTTCTTGTACTCTTTTCTCCAAAGACCATAATATCTTTTTAATGTATAAAGTTCTACTCATAAATCAGGGATCTAGTAGATTAAATCTAGCAAAAAACGGAATAATTTGAAAATGTTTAGGTATTTTACTTCTTGGAATGAAATAGTTAAAATTACTGCTCAGACATTATAAATACTTTTGCAATTTATATAATAATTTTAGCGGTTCTGAACTGAAAACTGAAATAAAACAAAATTTATTTTGTATTTTTTTTCTATGGAAATATAGCTCAAGGTTAAAGAGATTCTCACTTTAGGAGTTAAGCCAAAAAAGTTTGGTTCCAGGAGACATTTATAACTTTGAATGAGAGATGAAATTAATTATTTTATTAAAAAATTTCAGGAAATATTCTAGTTTTCATTGACAAATCAGATTTTCTGTTAAAACCCTAAAAAAAGTGCATTTTATATAACTATATCTACATGCTTTTTATAATGTTAAAAATCCTATTTTGATCATCGTCTGTAAGAAAATGTTAATAACGTATGCTACGACAGTGTTATGGAAAAACAAGGTTTCTCGCAAAAGGCTGATTCTATTTTTTTTTATTATTTTGGTTAATTACGACATGTTTCTAAATACATCAATTGCCTTTAAAATGTGCCATTGAACAGCTCTCTATCATTTTCCAGTGTCCCACAAGCTGCGGAGAAAAAATCGGGAAAAAAGAAATCGTCAATGCAAAAAATCTAGCTTCAATGCTCGGACATTTTTTACACGAAATGTATGGAATTTGCAAATCCAAAGATCAAAACAGAAAAATTCAAATAAGAAATTTTATTGTTTTGGAAAACAAATGTCAGTTATTAGTCCTAGATCAATTTCTATTCATCTTGTTAGAAAATTAAATTCTACCTTGCCTCACAAAAGTTACCTGTGGGGTTTTAAAAAAATTATAGAAGAATTTCAATGTTAGCGAATCAATTTCCCATCGTATATTTTCTATATTTCCAATATTCCCTTTCCAATTTCCTATATATACATTTGAAATCAACTTCTTCAGAATCGTTTCTAAAAAATCTAGAAGAGACATTGAATTTTGTTTTCCGGTTCTTAGAGAGACAATTTAATGTTTTGTAGGAGTACGACAGAGTTTTTTTGATAAGGTTTCCTTTGGCCACTAGAACAGTTTAATTTGGGTAACATATACAACACAAGAAACAAATAGGTTTATTTTTTTTGTATTATAACTACTCGGAATCTTATAACCCTCACTGCAACTTTTCTGCCCTGTATCTCAATTCCCGTTTTTGAGAAAAATCTCGATTTTGTATCTCTTACCACTTCGGAGCTGCAGAAAGCCAATTATTAGAAAAAGTGAAAGCAACAGTTTTGCCCAGAATAAACTTAACTTTAAATACCGTCAGAAAACCATTTTCAAAAACAATCCTTCGAACATCTACTTGATGTTACAAAACCTTTCTGGATATATTATTTAGACATTGTGGGCAGAAAACTGCATTATTCAAATCTGTTTCAAAATTTGCAACCAGAGGTGAGTTTTTCTGCAATCAGGTATGAGATTAGAAATGAGCTTTTTTCTTCAAATTTTAGTGCAGCTGGTTTAGCCTATATGACAAAAAATTAATATGCCACCAAAAGACAGGTCAATTAAATTAAATCAGCCACGGTGAATTTCATAATGAACTAATTGCATGTCGATTATTCTTTATCAGGTGTCCAGTCAAATTCCTCAAAACTATTATTGCTTATAGTAAGAGATATTCTTCTTTTCTTAGCAGCTCTAAGAAAGATTCGTTTCAACTTGTCATAATCTGGGTCATCATTAAAGTTAAGTTTTCGACAGTATTTCAACAAAGGTTGGCATTCAGGAAAATATGTACATAATTTCTCGATAGGAGTTTGCATTTTAGCCATTCCTATTTTATCAATATCACGGAATTTTCTCCAAGGTAAGCCACCCCTCAGGCTGATTAGTACATATGCAGCAGCCTCAAGATCGTCTTTTTTGCACTGTGTTACACCAAGATGAGCATTTATTGGAGCATATACTTTGGATCCCACAAATCCACGGACCCCACGATTATTTTTCTGTTTACTCTCCCTATCAAACATTTTGGCTAGGCCAAAATCAATGAGGTAGATTAATTTTGGGTTTTTTAGTCCAAGTACAATATTGTCCGGTTTTATGTCTCTGTGTATAACATCATACTTATGTATAATTTCTAATTGTTCTATTAGTTGTACAGCAATATCAAGAACTGTTTCATATTTTAATCTAATAGCATGTCTTGAATTGCATATCTTCCCTAGTGACATCCCAAAAAGGTCTAATACTAGCGCTGAATAACCCTCTGTTTCCTCATAATAATATATCTTGGGCATTCGTTTCTCCCTGGAAAACAATTTATATATATCTCTTTCTTTTTTCAACAAATTACATTTCTTTTTTTTGGTTGTATTAGTGACAAATTCGTATTTTACAGCAAAATATTTTTGACTCTCTCGATCTTGATATTTAAACACTGCTCCGAACGCTCCTGAACAAATATACCTAACACAATCATACCGATTGCCTAGCCTCAGTGGAACAGCTCTATTGAGCTGCCCCTCTTTGGCACCTCCTTCTTTACAGGTTTTGTACTTATTTGTTTTTTTATTCGCTGTAAGAGGAGAAGCTGGTTGAATTGTGGTAGCTGTTATATCAGAAACATCTTCATTTTGGAATACATGTTTGGTTTCAGGCGAGACTAACTGTTGTTCTCTAAGGATAGTACCAATTTCAATTTGATCAGTAGACCTATGTGTTTCAGTTCCTGAATAAAAATTGGAACTCATTTTACTGTCTATCGATCCAGTAGTATCTTTAGCCACGTTTTGAGAAGTAGCTGTAGATCTGACAGAATCACAGTTGTCAGTTTCTGAATTGCTGCTAGTTTTTTCGGAGTCAAAACTTTTATCGCTGCTAAGTTCAGCTAAAACATAAATGATTGTACGAAAGGCTGCTTTCCCGTATTGGAAAACAGCCCTAGTGTTATCATGAGCAGCATGAAATACCTTTTTTAATCGTCGCTTCGTTTTTATTGGTTTTTTAAATAAAATACTTTCTAAATATATCCATGTTCCAAATGAAGCTAGGAATGTTACCTGGAAAAGCTTACACTTTGTTACAGAAGTCATTATTATGAATTCCACCCATAAATCATGCATCTAATATATTACATCTTAAAAAAAATCAAATTAATTTTTTAATTTTCAGTTAGTTTTCTAATTTGAAATAAAAAATTAAAATTATTGTTCAGACAACATGAATATTTTTACAATTTACAAAACAACTATAACGATTCTGAACTGAAAACTTAATTAAAATTTATTTTCTATATTTTTTCTAAGGAAATATATTTTACTAGCTGGGGCTAGGCGGCTTCACTGCCTGACCCAATCTAGTGGCACGCGGCAGGCTACTATATATTGATTCTCATTGTTCCTTAGACAATTTGCTGCATTTTCGTATTGCGGGTTTTTCAAAGATATTTTATTATTAAAGCAAATCCAATTTATAACAATAATTTCTAATAAGATTCAAACTTATGGTTTTCTTTTTTAAGGTTTAAGCCAGTCGAGGAAGCTTAACTTTTCCTCGGGCGCAACACATTCCCATTGCTTCACCATTAAATTTCAATGCCTTGCAATAGGGACAAATTTCAAACAAAGTTCCGATTTGAACATCTCGATTCAAGCTATAATCATCAGAAGGGCAGTACTTGAATGCCAGGCGATTATAATCACATTGATTTTGTAATACATCAACACGCCTGCTTTTTTACTTTCTCTTTCAGCAGCAAGTCTGGTTCCGCATTGCTCTGGTGGCTCCTCGATACACCTTCTTATTTTACTATCTCTTTCAACTGCAAGCCTGGTTTCGCGTTGCTCTGGTGATTCCTCGACGTGCATTCATAGAAATTAATTGGACATTACTAATCTTGCCCTTTTTCTTTGAGCTGCGAGCCTCGTCTTGCGTTTCTCTGGTGTTTCCACCTGGTGTGCTCTTTTTGGTGCCATTGTAGGATTAGTGGTACTTTCTCTTTGAGCCGCAAATATTTATATTAAACTAGCTGTTGGTGTGACGCTTCTTTTTATTAATTTGTTTTCTTTTTAGTTTTTTCTTCTTTTTTTAGTTTTTTCCCTTTTATTTTTTTTTCTTTTTTAGTTTTTTCTGTTTTTTAGCTTTTTCTTTTTAATTTTTTTTTCTTTTTAGGTTTTTTAGTTTTGTAGCTTTTTTAGTTTTTTTAGATTTTTTCTTTTTATTTTTTTACTTATTTTTTTTTTAGCTTTCTTTTTTTTAGTTTTTCTTTTTTTTAGTTTTTTCTTTTTTTTTCATTTTCAGTTTTTTTCTTTCATTTTCTTCTTTATTTTTCAGACGTCATATGCAAACCCTCAAACATACAAAAAAATAAACATGCTTTAATTTTTTTTCTTTTTCCTTTTTTTCTTTTTTTAGTTTTGTAGCTTTTTTAGTTTTTTGGTTTTTTTTCTTTTTAGTTTTTTACCTTTTTTAGTTTTTTCTTCTTTTTTTCAGTTTTTTTCTTTTTAGGTTTTTCCTTTTTTTTGTTAGTTTATTCTTTTTTTGTTGTTTTTTAGTTTTTTTTCTTTTTTTTAGTTTTTTAGCTTTTTTTTCTTTTTTAGATTTTCTTTTTTTTGTTTTGTATTTTTTTTTTTTTTTTTAATCTTTTTTTTAGTTTTTTACCTTTTCTATTTTTTTTCTTTTTTTTCTGTTTTAGTTTTTTTTTTCATTTTTAGTTTTTTCCTTTTTAGTTTTTTTTTAGTTTTTTGAGTTTTTAGTCTTTAGTTCTTCTTTTTTTATTTTTTATTATTTTTTTTCTTTTTTAGTTTTTTCTTTTCTTTTTTCAGCTTTTTTTCTTTTTAATTTTTACCTTTTTTTTATTTTTTTATTTTTTTAGGTTTTTTCTTTTTAGGTTTTTACTTTTTAATTTTTTATTTATCAGTTTTTTTCTTTTTTTAGCATTTTTCTTTTTAGTTTTTACCTTTTTTCAGTTTTCTTTTTCTTCTTTATTTTTCAGACGTCATATGCAAACCCTCAATACAAAAATTCATTCAACTTATTTTTATATATCTCTATAGGCCTATATATATAAAAATAAGTTGTTTGTCTGTTGACTGACGTCATGTTTGTGTATCGACTGACATCATATTGTCGACTGACGTCATTATAAGGATTAAGCATTATGCCGTCATGAAGTTGTTTGTCGACTAACGTCATGTTTGTCGACTGAAGAAATTACATACCGGGACACCGGGACACAAATGACGACCAGGACACAGGAGATATAAATGACGACCGGGACACTCAAAGAGAAATTACAGACTGGGACACCGGGACACAAATAACGACCGGGACACAGGGAATATAAATAACGACCGGGACACAGGGACACAACTAAAACGGGGACGCCGGGGGGGCACAGGGGGGTATATAAATGACGACCGGGACACAGAGAATGTTCGATTAGCAATCACCATCAACAAAGCTCAAGGGCAATCATTAGAATAATGAGGTATAGATCTGAATACGGATTGTTTTTCCCAGGGACGATTATATGTTGCATGTTCAAGAGTCGGTAAACCTGAAAATTTATGTACATGCACAGACAATGGGACAACAAAGAATGTTGTATATTCGAAAGATATCTATATATATATAAATAAGTTGTCTGTCTGTGTGTCTGTCTGTGGATCAGGTGACGTCATGTTTCTGTGTTGACTGACGTCATGAAATTAGTTGTCGTCATTTTTGCTTTGACGGTGACGTCATTCAAGATATTTAAGACATTTGTTCACGGAAAAATGTTTAATTGTAAAATGACTGAAGAACCTACAATGGCAACAGCCGAGGAAGCTGCTCAAAGAGTTTATGCCAAAAAAACTTGCTGCTGATAGAGAAAGTAAGAAAAGAAAGCGTTCCGAGGAATCACAAGAACAGCAAGAAAACAGGCTTGCAGCTGATAGAGAAAGTAAGAAAAGAAAGCGTGCCGGGGAATCACAAGAACAGCAAGAAAACAGGCTTGCGGCTAAAGAACGCAAAACCGCGCATTTAGATGAAAATCCACCTGGACAGCGAGAGTCAAAACATATCAAAACTGAAAATGATAGCGATGATGATTGGCTTGGGGATTTTGACTTGGATAAGGTCATCAATGTCTACCAGATTTAAGTTAAAAAAACAAAGGTTCGTCGATATGTACTTCATAGTGACGCTGAAAAATAAAGAAGAAAAAGAAAACTGAAAAAGGAAAAAAGGTAAAAAACTAAAAAAAAAACTAAAAAGAAAAAACACTCAAAGAGAAATTACAGACCGGGACACAAATGACGACCGAGACAGAGGGAATATAAGTGACGACCGGGAACCTCAAAGAGAAATTACAGACTGGGACACCCGGACACAAATCACGACCGGGACACAGGGAATATAAATGACGACCGGGACACAGGGACACAACTACAACGGGGACGCTGGGGGCACAGGCGGGATATATAAATGACGACCGGGACACAGGGATTGTTCGAATAGAAATTACAGACCGGGACACCGGGACACAAATGACGACCGGGACACCGGGACACAGGGAATATAAATGACGACCGGGACACTCAAAGAGAAATTACAAACTGGGACACCGGGACACAAATGACGACCGGGACACAGGGAATGTAAATGACGACCGGGACACAGGGACACATCATTAGAATAATGAGGTATAGATCTGAATACGGATTGTTTTTCCCATGGACAATTATATGTTGCATGTTCAAGAGTCAGTAAACCTGACAATCTATTTATATGCACAGACAATGGGACAGCGAAGAATGTTGTATATTAGCATGTTTTACGTAGTTAAAAACATATATTTATATCTATCTCTATTCACAGGTGGGACACAGGGACACAACTACAATGGCGCGTAACTAATATGGCGCGTAACGACTTACGCGCGCGGGGGGGCTTGGGGGGCGCGAAGCGCCCCACCAACTAGGTGTTGGGGTGGCGCGAAGCGCCACCCCAACAGCTAGTAAGTATATAAGGCTTTGTATATGAAGTCATCATAAGATGACACTACAGACCGGGATACCGGGACACAAATGACGACCGGGACACAAGGAATATAAATGCGACCGGGACACTCAAAGAAAAATTACAGACCGGGACACCGGGACAAAAATGACTACCGGGACACCGGGAATATAAATGGACACAGGGAATATAAATGACGACCGGGACACTCAAAGAGAAATTACAGACCGGGACACCGGGACACAAATGATGACCGGGACTCAGGGACACAGGGAATATAAATGACGATCGGGACACTCAAAGTGAAGTTACAGACTGGGACACGGGACACAAGGAATATATATGACGACCAGGACACAGGGACAAAACTACAAAGGGGACGCCAGGGGCAGAGGGGGGATATATAACTGACGACGGGGACACAGGGAATGTTCGATTAGCAATCACCATCAACAAAGCTCAAGGGCAATCATTAGAATAATGAGGTATAGATCTGAATACGGATTGTTTTTCCCATGGACAATTATATGTTGCATGTTCAAGAGTCGGTAAACCTGACAATCTATTTATATGCACAGACAATGGAACAGCGAAGAATGTTGTATATTCGCAAGTTTTACGTAGTTAAAAACATATACATATCTATCTATATTCACAGGTGGGACACAGGGACACAACTACAATGGCGCGTAAGTAATATGGCGCGTAACGACTTACGCGCGCGGGGGGCTTGGGGGTGGCCCAAACCACCCCACCTTTGGGGTGGCGCGAAGCGCCACCCCAACAGCCTGTGTATATATATAGAAGATAGTGTTACAGACTTACAACTTATTTTTATATATATTATAATTAAATAAGACGTGATATTGAATAAGATGTCATATTGAATATGACATCATGCATTAAAATGAAAAATTCCTTACATTGCAATGACCTCATTTTGAATATGACGTCATATGTAGATTTTGTTTACTTTTTTAATTTTTTCTTTGTTTTGTTTTTTATTTTTGTATTTTTTTATTTCCAATTTCATCTTTTTAGTTTTTTGTTCTTTTTTATTTTTTTTATTTTTTTTAGATTTTTTCCTTCTTTAATTTCTTTAAGATTTTTTTCCTATTTCTTAATTTTTTCATTTTTATCTTTTTTCATTTTTTTATTTTTTCATTTTTTCTTTTTTTATATTTGTTTTCTTTTTGTAGTTTTTCTTTTATAATAGATTGTAAATAGTGTAACAGATAAACAAACAGTATATTTTTACAGAAATGTACTGCGGTAACTGTTAACACAGATTGTATTATTGAATACTTGATTAATATAGAGTGGTAGAGAAAATGGAAGTGACTTAAACTCACATCCTTCTGTTCGCAGTTATGTTTCTGTTTGTGTATTGTATCAGATTAACGACGCTTCTTTTCTGTTTGTGTTCAAGACCGGCACAGCCATATCTAAAGCGGTGCAGGTAGGAATGGAAATCAAATGTGTGCCTACCATATAAGTGATTTTACCACAATATATGAAGGCATTGGATAAGTAATCGATGCGGGCAGCAGTCACATTGTATTTTCAGTCCACACTTGGCTTGCTTCGAAGGGATGTACATTCTAAACGCACATCAACCCTTGAATCGAACGATAATTTTGCCGATTGTCAAATACTCAGACGGGTTGAAGTTCTTGCTGCATCTTGTATTCAAAGCACTTTCTAGCAAATTAAAACTTGCAAGGAAAGTAAGAAAAAAGAAAAATAAGGAAGTTTTCTCTAAGAGCCTCCTAGAAAAGTGAGGAAGAAAAGGGAAAGGCAAAGGAGGGTGAAAAATATTCAACTTCTTGGCAAGAAATAGTTTGGAATAGCAGAAACACTAAATTTACTACTAAAATGCCGCAAAACATTTAGTTTTGGTATAAATATATGACGGAAGTAGTGCAACTACAGTCACCCTATCGAATGTTAGCTATTCAGGCTCTCTAACAACCGTTTTTCAAAATATTTGACCCTGACAGTTTTGAGCTTTTTTGTTACGTAAGTGGTCGGGTGGAGTAAATAACTATCCCAAAACAGGAGCGGATCCAGGATTTTCCTTAGGATGGGGCCCATAACGGGCTGCTTCAATAAACTTGTGACCAAAGAAACACCCACAATTAAAAGAGAACCTCGACAATTATGTGTCGTAGTTATGAAGTGGAAATGTTTGTAAATAGGGCAAAGCATTAGTATGTCGCCTAGCTTTGCGGCATCGTTTAGTAGCTATGATTGTTGATTTAGTCTTCGACCTGTTAAGACTTATTTTCTCTGTGAAAAGGAAGAATTTCAGTTTTAACCAATTGTGAAAAAAGGATTATTTTCTGAATTAATTAGAGACTGAATCTGAACAAGTGGTGGAAAAAGGATTATATATTGAATTAATTAGAGACCTCGAAAAGATAAGTCATTTACCGTATTTTTTTTTCTGTAATCAAACTTTGAGTATCGAGATATAGTCAGTGATGGCTTTTGTCCCTGCCCACTGATGGAAGGGATGTTTGCAATCGGTGGAATAGTGTTTTGCAGATCTACACACTACAAAAGCTGGCCCGTGAAGATACTAAAATTTATGCGAATTAAGGATGGTCAAGTTAAGTACCAGGTAACCTGCTACGGAGGTAAAAACAAACTCTCAATTGTTACTGCTGGGTCCCTAATGGAATACAATGCTGGTTATGAAGTGGCCAAAACCTACAAAAAGACCGCAGTGGCAAAAGCACCAAAAGAAATGCTTCAAAATCCGGATCTTGGAGGAACTGTCTCGAGTAACGCAACTTAGCTTCGAGAATCGCTTGATAAAATAGCGCTCAAGATAGCGTCCGATCAAGGCAATATTAGCAAAACGGTTTCCGCTGAAATCACTAAACAAGTAGAAAAGACAGTATGCCAGGAATTACACTCTCTCAGATTGAAAAAAACACTCAAGCTGTCCATGATAGTTTGAAGATCGAATACGACACGAAGTTTGAACTGTACCATAAGTCACTACTGCCAATTGAAAAAATTATCTCGATCTTTGAAAAGTCAGTCAATTTGCTATGGCGTGATATTGACTCTTTTTCTCCTTTATTTTTCAGTTTTTTTCCTTTTTTTTAGTTTTTTTTTCTTTTTCAGTTTTTAGTTTTTAGTTTTTTTAGTTTTTTTATTACTTTTTAGTTTTCTTTTTCTTTTTAGTTTTTTTTTGTAGCTTTTACCTTTTTTTGTTTTTTTTCTTTTTTAGTTTTTATTTTTTTACCTTTTTTTAGTTTTTTTTAGTTTTTTCAGTATTTAATTTTTAATTTTTTTTGTAGTTTTTACCTTTTTTAGTTTTTCTTTTTTTGTATTAATGCTAAAGCCAAGATTCGAACCTGGAACCTCTTGCACCTAGAACCTGGAACATAACGCTTTACCAACTCAGCTACTTCGGCTTGAATACATTCGTTTTTGAATTGGTATATGATGAAATAATTCAGACGTCATATGCGGAAAAACACGACGTCTGTCGACAGACAGACAGACACACAAACAAACAACTTATTTATATATATATATAGATTTACCAGACCGAAAATATGGAATTATTTGCCAAATATTTCAAGAAATGCTAATAGCCTACCAGAGTTCAAAAGTAGAATTAAAAGCTTCTTATGGAAAATATTGAACTGGATCCTAATTTTTTGTACCGACAGTTCTCTATATTTTGTTTTATTAGTTTACATTTGTTTTCTTTTCTTTTCCCTTCTTCTTTTCTTTTCTTACCTTATATTTCTTTTCTTGACGATTGAATGAATACTGTCACCCATTACAGGCAGTGCTCTTTTAGGCTGTAGTTAGTTTACAGCGTGTGATTAGTTTTTTGTTAGTAAACGAATTGAATTGAAAATTTAATTGAATTGGTAGTAATGAAGAATGGGGAACGAGGATAAGGCACAACTTGTTTTTTCTTAAAAAATATATTAAATTTAAGAAAAGGTTCTTTTAGGGGTATAACAAGAAAGACAGAACGAAGAGACAGAAATTCATAGACAGCATTTAAAACGAGGGCTTTAAGTATAGGCAATAAAGTATTAACTATTCACTGTTTCTTTAGAAAACTTAATATTTCAATAGATATTGTCGACTTTGACGAAATCTCAAAAATTTACTAATCAAAATCTTATGTTTAACTATAATGTAGCGTATTTTTCCGATTTTTAAAGTTAAGTATATTTCGCTTAAATTACAGAATTCACAAATTTATAAGAAATGGGCCAATTTCTCTATTTCTACTCTTACCATATCTATTTATTACACGGTCGATTTCTACCTCAGTATTTCGGTGAACGTTTGTAATAGTCACTCTTGTCAGTCTAGAGTCCTGTTAGTTTAAAGCTCTTTCTTAGTATTTCCTCTGCTATTCTTCCTAAAATATTCGAATAAAGACCAATTGATAATTAATAAATTGACAATTAAAAAATAAATAAATTATTAATAAATTTATAATTAATAAATAAATTGTCAGAAAAACAGTCGCTCTATTAAATATGCATGTAGGTATACAACTAACTTTAAGAGTCGAATTACTCCTTAAAAAAAATAATTATGTGTGTTATCTTTGTATTTGATAGGTATAGATTGGTCATTAAAATTCTCAGTGTTTCAGTCTATGGAGATCTCTAAATAATTTGTTTTTTTAATCTTGATATTTTCAGATATTCAATTCAAACGTTTAAATATCGATATGCTCCTGAGAAAAAAAAATTGAATTTTGACTCAGATTTAACATTGAGTACGAGAATTGTCCTGCAAAAAATTTTGTAAAGAACTAATCGTAGAAATATGATTGGATAGATAGATAGATAGATACATGTTTGTCTACAAATTGGAAGTAAATTGGCCAACATTTGCTCACCAAAATCCAGAATTTAAATTAATAATTTTTGCACCTCTCATACATTTACTTTCTACTATACAAATCTGCTAAAAAAAACAAACAACAATGCTGTGAAACAAGACAAAAACAACAACAACAACAACAAACAACAAGACAAACAAACAAAAACAACAATGCTGTGAAAACAACCCTGCTTCGCAAATAAAGCGAACCCACAAAACCAAAACAGACAGCCAAAGAATTAATGATATCAATTTTTTTGCCTCAGTACTATAAAAAGACTCAAAAACGAATTTTGGACTGTAAAAAGAATTAAATGTTTAGCTTTTCAGCCTTGTTGCGACACCACCTTTTTATTACAAAATGGAGAATTTCACCTCCCAGTTGGCTCTTGTGGTAAAACGGACAAATTTTCCTGATAAACCTAAATTTAATTGAATAATTTTTGGCAGTATGCGTCATTAGTATAACATAACAGAGACTGCACAAAGTAACAAAAACCTTGTTTCAAACTTGTCAAACAGTTCGTGGTAACGAACTGTAAATAAGGAGCGACCCGGCACAATTGTAAACGAAATTCTAAAAAAACTCTAAAAGTTTCATCAAATTTAGTCTTTGTCATCAAAAGTTACAAGCCTGAGAAAATTTGCAGCATTTTGGAAAATAGGGAAAAACACCCCCTAAAAGTCATTGAATCTTAACAAAAAGCGCACCATCGCGTTCAACGTATCAGAGAACCCTATAGCAAAAATTTCAAGCTCCTATCTACAAAAATGTGGAATTTCATATTTTTTGCCAGAAGACAAATCAAGGAAGCGGGTTTATTTGTTTTTTTTTCAGGGGTCATCGTATCGACCAAGTGGTCCTAGAATTTCGCCAGAAGGCTCATTTTAACGGAAATGAAAAGTTCTAGTGCCCTTTTTAAGTGACCAAAAAGATTGGAGGGCACTTAGGCCCCCTCCCACGCTCATTTTTTCCCAAAGTCAACGGATCAAAATTTTGAGAAAGCCATTTTGTTCTCAGTAGTCGAAAAACATAATAACTATGTCTTTGGTAATGACTTACTCCCCCACAGTCCCGGGGGGAGGGCCTGCAAGTTACAAACTTTGACCAGTGTTTACATACAATAATGGTTATTGGGAAGCGTACAGACGTTTTCAGTGGGATTTTTTTTGGTTTGGGGGTGGGGTTGAAGGGAGGGGGCTATATGGGAGGATCTTTCCTTGGATACATATGTCATGGGGGAAGAGAAATTCAATGAAAAGGGCGCGGGATTTTCTAGCATTACTATAAAAAAAAAAACAAGAGCTAAGAGCTCATATGGCACTTGTGACTAGGCAAGAAGATTTTAAAGCCAAGAGATCATATGGTATGAGCTCTAGAAAAATTCTATGAATCAATAGATTGATTTAAAAGGAAAATAAGAGGCTTAATGCCGGTCAGGATTTAAAATAAGAGCTCTGAGTCACGATATCCTTCTAAATATCAAATTTCCTTGAGATCCGATCACCCGCTCGTAAGTTAAAAATACCTCATTTTTTCTAATTTTTCAGAATTAACCCTCCCCCCCCAACTACCCCAGAGAGAGTGGATCCGTTCGGGTTATGTCAATTATGTATCTAGGACCTGTGCTTATATTTCCCATCAAGTTTCATCCTGATCCCTCCACTCTAAGTGTTTTTCAAGTTTTAGGTTTCCCCCTCCCAACTCCCCCCCCCCAATGTCACCAGATCCGGTTGAGATTTAAAATAAGAGCTCTGAGACACGATATCCTTCTAAATATCAAATTTCATTGAGACCCGATCACCCGCTCGTAAGTTAAAAATACCTCATTTTTTCTAATTTTTCACAATTAACCCCCCGCCCCAACTAACTCAAAGAGAGCAGATATGTTCTGGTTATGTCAATCATGTATCTAAGACTTGTGCTTATTTTTCCTACCAAGTTTCATCCCGATCCCTCCACTCTAAGTTTCTTCCAAGTTTTAGGTTTCCCCTCTCAACTCCCCCCAATGTCACCAGATCTGTTCGGAATTTAAAATAATAGCTCTGAGACACGATATCCTTCCAAATATCAAATTTCATTGAGATCTGATCTCTCGTTCGTAAGTTAAAAATACTTCTATTTTTCTATTTTTTCCGAATTAACGGGCCCCCCACTCCCTCCCAGATGGTCAGATCGGGAAAACGACTGTTTCTAAATTAATCTGGTCCGGTCTCTGATACGCCTGCCAAATTGTATCGTCCTAGCTTACCTGGAAGTGCCTAAAGTAGTAAACCCGGGACCGACAGACTAACAGAATTTGCGATTGCTATATGTCACTTGGTTAATACCAAGTGCCATAAAAACAATAAAAATATAAACACGAAAAAGTTTTTTCAATTGAAATTAAGGAGTAGCATTGAAACTTAAAACGAACAGAGATTATTACGCATACGAGGGGTTCTAAAAATACTTTAGCATAAAGAGCGAGGAATTTAGGAGAAGATAAATACCTTGCTCTTTATGTTAAAGTATTTTTAGTAATCTAAACTATTTATTCTACGGCCTTTCTGATTCAGGGGATATTCTTAAAGAATTGGGACAAAACTTAAGATTTAGTGCAAAGAGCGAGGTATTAACAAGGGGACAAACCCCCTCATATACATAATAAAAATATTAGAATATAAAAGTTTGCTATGTAAGTTAATTTTTAAGTTACGTATGTTTTTTGCTAATAAGAACGTTCGGTAAAAACTAAAAGTTTTAGTTGCCGAAGCATTTCGGAGGGGACAACCCATTTCATATACGGAGTAATTTCTGTTCGTTTCAAGTTTTAATGTCGCTTCTTACTTTTAGTTAAAAAAAACTAGTTTTGTTTTATTTATTTGCAAAAAGAAACAGTCTTAATAATTAAAAACTTATCAAAAACTAAACTCTTAAAAGTCAATTACAAAAAAACCACTTTTCGGCTCTTTTTGTCTTGATAACCTGCTGTATATAGCAGAAGCTACAAAACATTAACAACGTGATCGTTAGCTCTGTCATATTTGAAAACTGAGCTTCAGGTTTGAATCTTCTTCATGCTATTAAAAAGATAAAATGAAATTTAGTATGCCAGGTCATCATTATTTACTTCTGATATTTAAAGAAAAATATTAAAAATGGAAAGTTGATAGGCCTAGGCTATTTAGGTTAATTCCTCTTGATATATGTGGTAAAATTCTAGTTAATTGACTTCTTGCTTTGTTGGAAAGTGTTTAGGTTAGGAAAATTAAACTTACAAGGACGGTTCTACAGGCTAAAATTTCAATCTATTGAAATGTTGACAAAACAATACTTTACCTTAATTTTCAGTTACTAGTTCCTTTTTCTCTGCTTTTAGTTCTGAAAATGCAATTACTGTTCTTTCAGTAGAATTTTGAGCCATAGCAATGTTTTTTTTTTCAAAATTTAGGAAATGTATTTGTATAGCTCTAAAACCTTATAAAATGGGATTGAGCAAAGTTATGAAGCTGAAAACAATTTTATTGTACTTCAATTAAGCAGAAGATATATTTTGCAAGGTTTCACTTTTATAACACACACCTTTATAAAGGTCTTCAAAGGTCAGGGCCCTCTAGAGGGAGAAGGTGTGGAGGTAGGTACTTCAAAATACCTCCCCAAGATATACTTTAGCCTGTGGACCCATCCTTGAAAGTTTCATTTTCCTAACCTAAACCCTTTCTGAGATAGCAAGAAGTCAATTAACTAGAATTTTACCAAATTTTGATCTATGTTGTTATTATGAAACTAGAGTAACATTAAACCCAAAATGAGTAGAATTTTTCCAATTAGAGGGGCACTACCCCTTCCCCATCCCCACTGCTTACAGTTGTAGAAGCTCAGAGGATGCTCAATTGATCAGAAATTGAGAGTTCTAGTCCTTTTTGGTAAAGTTCTTGTCTAGCTACTTTTCCCTATCTTGTAAAGGGGCAAGGTTACGAAAATTAAACTTTCAGTAATGGATCTAGCACCACAAAAATACACTGGGAAGGTATTGCCAAGCTCCCATTTTGATCCTCTTCTGATTTCCAAGTCTTAGAAATTTGTCTAGTCTACTTAATAGGTCTACACCTTTTGAAACTTTGAAAAAACAACACTTGATCTTAATTTTCAGTTTCTTCATCTCTGGTTTTAGGTCTGAAAATGTAGTTCCCAATTTGGGTAGAATTTTAAGCCATATCAATTAATTTTTTTTCTAAATTTAGGAAATGTATTTGCAGATCTTTGAAACCTTGTAAATTAGGATTGAGTGGAGTTGAGAATCTAGAAATAGTTTTTTTGTAATTTATCTAAGCAGAAGATAGGTTTTACAAGGTTCTGGTTTCATAACACAAACATTTTAAAGGTCATCAAAGGTAACTGCTCTCTAGGTAAATTTATAGCAAACCATATAACTGGCTGTTTTATAAAGTGAATATATCACTTGATGCCTTTTTTTGTACTCTTTACAAATATAACAATTGCTTCTACCTTAAATTGATATTTAAGCACTTTTTAAGGTCTTTAAAATGACAAATTTTCAAAAAATTATGACAGTTCATATAGCTAACTTACCAATAAAGCAAAGAAACCACTTAATGCCTTTTTTTATGTTCTTTAGAAATATAATAGTTGCTTCTACCACAAATTCAAATTTAAGCACTTTTTAAGCTCTTAAAAATGATGAATTTTCAATTAAAGCACAAGTTATCCACTGTTTCTGACAAAATAATACTACATTTTCTCAGTGCAAAGAAAAAAATGTCATAACATTGGTAAAATTAATTTATCCAAATTAATGTTGAAAAATCAGAGCTTGTGGATTATATCAAACAGTTTGTGGTAATGAACTGTAGTAAGGAGTGAACCAGCTCAATAGTAGCCAAACTCTATAAAATGGAATTTTGATACCAATAGTTACATAAAAAATTGCATTTCAATGCTGATTTTAACTATATAAGTTTCATCAAGGTTAGTCTTACCCATCAAAAGATACAAGCCTGAGGAAATCTGCTCTATTTTAGAAAATAGGGTGAAACACCCCCTAAAAGTCATAGGATCTTAATGAAAATCACACCATAAGATTCAGCATATCAGAGAACCCTTTTGTAAAAGTTCCAAGATCCTATCTACAAAAATGTGGAGTTTTGTATTTTTTGCCAGAAGACAAATCACAGATGCATGTTTATTTGTTTGTTTGTTTGTTTTTTTTTTTTTTTTCCCAGGGGTGATCATATCAACCCAGTGGTCCTAGAATCTCGCAAAAGAGGGCTCATTCTAACGGAAATGAAAAGTTCTAGTGCCCTTTTTAAGTGACTAAAAAAAAGGAGGGCACCTAGATCCCCTCCCACGCTCATTGTTTTCCCAAACTAGTTGGAAAATAAATATGAAAAAGTTTTTTTCAACTGGAAGTATGGAGTAGCATTAAAACTTAAAACGAACAGAAAATATTACACATATAAGGGGTTCACCTCCTTCTTTTACCTCACTCTTTACTCTAAAGGATTTTTAGTAATTTCAACTATTTATTCTACAGCCTTTTGTGATTCAGGGGACAAAATTTAAGCTTTAATGCAAAGAGTTATTGACAAGGTATTGATGAGTGGGTGAACCTTCTCATATACACAATAAAAACATATGAACATAGAAGTTTGTTATGTAAGCTAATTCATAAGTTACGTATATTTTTTACTAATGAAAACATTTGTAAAAACTAAAAGTTCTAGTTGCCTTTTTAAGTACCCAGAAAATTGGAGAGCAACTGGGCCTCCTTCCCTCTCCTTTTTTGCAAAATCATTTGATCAAAATTATGGGAAAGCCATTTAGCCAAATAAATAAAAATGCAAATTTCACTTTAATTATTCATCTGTGGAGAGCCAAAATCAAAACATTGATTAACTAAAAAACGTTCAGAAATTAAATAAAAAAAAACAAGTTTTTTAACTGAAAGTAAGGAGCAACATTAAAACTTAAAACAAACAGAAATTACCCTGTATATGAAAAGGGCTGCTCCTTCTTCAACGCCCTGCTCTTTATGCTAAAGTTTTTACTGTTTTAAAAAGTAGAGTTGAGAGAAAGAGTCAAACTTTAGCGTAAAGAGCAGGACATTGAAGAAGGAACAGCCCCTTTCATATATGGGGTAATCTCTGTTTATTTTAAGTTTTAATGTTCCTCCTTACTTTCAGTTAGAAAAACTTGTTTTTTTTTCATTTAATAACATTAAAGAAATGGATTTATAATGAAACAGTAAGTTTAAGATCAATGTTTTAAAGTTTAAGACAAATGTTTTTAGCCTTTTTCATACCCTATATTTAGGTCATTTTTAAGAGCTCAAAAAGTACTTAAATCTGAATTTGAGGTAGAAGCAATTATTATATTTGTAAATAGTTCCAAATGGTTTCAATGTTCCAAAACAATTTCTTGTAACAGGTATTTTGTACAAATGACACATTGTCACACAATACTTACTTGTTGTGCATGCATTCTAGATTGATGGGATTAAAATCCATACAGAATTTGGTTGGTTTTTAAGACAGTTTTGTTTTAAATTTTATTTCATAAAATAAACAAATCATTATTTTTTGTACACTTTTCACAATAAGATATTTGGTATACATTATCCTTTTTTATTAGTCAAAATTTATAAGAATGATGATCCTACAGGAAAAATGTTCTATTTTTTTGGGTGGGGGATATGTATCCCCTTAACCCCTCTGGGTTTGCCCCTCAAGGTAGGTACTTCAAAATACCCTCCAGGAACTTACTTTAGTTTGTTAACCTTTCCCTGAGAGTTTCATTTCCCTAGCCTAACCTCTTTCCAAGATAGTGAAATGTAGCTAAACTAGAATTTTACCTCCCTTTTTTATAAGTTGAAAGCAGTTGGAGACCAACCAGCTACAGGGTGTGTTTTGTTGTTTTTTTTGTGGGGGGGGGGAGGGTAAATACCTAGACCCAGGCTACATACATCTAATACATTGCATCTAGGACGTTGCTGTTGACAACAAATGTACTTTGACTCATCTCTGCTGCTCTCTCCAACCATGCTCGGGCTTATCTTGTGGCTCCCCCCAAAATTACTTAAGGAAATCTGATGCCATCTTCTTGACAAGTTGTGCAAAACAAAAACAAAATTATACTGACCAATAACCAAGAACTCTTTTCTGATATTAGATAATACCACTGACCCTCACCTTGGCACAATAATATTGGTTGGGTCCTACTACAGACTTCTTTAATTTTATACATTTAACAATCTAGTTATAATCAATACAGTATTTAGTCATAAAATGGCCCATAAGTTAAAATGGTATTCACATTATGGTAAGACAGCTTAGCTTAATGGCTGTGTTATTGTAAATTGAAGACTGGCAGGATCAGTATAGCATACTAGGGTACATAAGGATACTTGTATTGATGTCAAAAGTAATGATCACCCTCTAGTACTGCCCAAGGTTAATTTAAAGATTTAGGAAAGAGAACTACCTTCCAGGAAGGTATGATACTGGTAGACTTGAGGATGAGAATTTGAGGGAAACTTTCCTGTATTAGCTGAACACTAAATTAGAGAGTTTAAAATTTGACAACATAGAATATTGAGGGAATAATTTTATGAATAATATTTTGTGGAGTTGCTGGTGGGGTCTTGGGAAAGAAAGTTAGAAATGTAGCCAGGAGCATCAAGAGAGCAGACAATCTAGACTTGTCCTTGTTAAATATAGTAATGGTGCCACATTGCCATTAGTGATAAAGAAAGAGTTAAAGAGAGATAGGTAGACCATTTTGAGAATGTACTAAACCAAGATACAGTTACAGGAAAGTTACAGGAAAAGATAAAGAGGAGAAAGCAAAAGTTTATAACAACATGGGATTTGTAGGAAGATTTGTTTTGTAAGGAAGAATTAGTGACACTACTAAAATGATCAAAAATAATGAGGCCCCAGGTGTTGATAGTGTGGTTAATGAGTTTCTTTGTTGTGGTTGTTGTAATGTTGTCTATTGAATAGGTTTATTGACCCAGGCTACCTACAAAAAAACATAACATGAAACTTCCATACAACATAATATAAAAATACTACATCTTCCTTCTCATAATAAAAAAAGCAACATACTAAACTTCCAAAACACTTTAACTTCAAGAGTGGTCCACTAAAGTCTTGGCTTGGTTCACTTCACTGAGTCTTTGGCCGCGTTAAGGCCGCAGCTTTTCATACTTCTTTTCACTTCACTCTTTTTTACAGGTTTAGCTTCAGGGGTCCTCTTAAGCTTTCAAAACACTTTAACTTCAAGAGTGGTCCACTAAAGTCTTGGCTTGGTTCACTTCACTGAGTCTTTGGCCGCGTTGAGGCCGCAGCTTTTCATACTTCTTTTCACTTCACTCTTTTTTACAGGTTTAGCTTCAGGGGTCCTCTTACTATTCGACCATAACGCGTGCGTAGCTGCAATGGTGTTTTGCTGGTACCCTGGGGCTGAGATACGGTGGCCATCTCGTTGGGGCTTGGGCTGGCCTGCTGACCGTCCCGCAGTGGCAATGGGGACATGAACAGGTCTGGCTGTGAAGCTGAGGGTGGTGACTCAATAGCCGTTTCTGTTGTTGGTGGTGCTGCTTCATCGCTTGTCTCACTGACACGGCTCAAACCTTGCTGGCTTTGATGTGGACGGGCTGTGAGATGTTTACGGTTTCTCCTTAGCACGGAACCTTCGTTGGTACGCACCCGGTAGGATCGTGGCTGTCCTGCATGGGATAGCACAACAGCCTGACTCCATGGTCTGTCGGGTGTCTTCTGTATGTAAACTGCGTCTCCAGGGGTGAGTTGTTTCAGTGATCTAGCTGATCTGTCATGATACAGCTTTTGGCGTTTCTGCATTTCAGTTCTTCGTCGGGTAAATTGTGTGGTCGGAATGACTTTCTTCTTGAGGTGTTGTGCAGTGCACGGCAGGATGGATCTTAGCTGACGCGACATTAGGAGCTGGGCTGGTGACGCGAACCCGTCGACTGGTGTATTCCTATACTCTAGTATACCCAGGAAGGGGTCTTCTCCGTTTTCTGTCGCTTTCGTCATGATGTTTTTTGAGATTTGTACCGCCTTCTCGATCAGTCCGTTGGATTTTGGGTATCCTGGGCTGGACGTGGTTAGTGAGATTCCCCACGTCTTGGCAAAATCGGTGAATTCTCTCGATATGAACTGAGGTCCGTTGTCTGACATTAGCTGAGACGGTATGCCGTGTCGGGCGAAATGGGCCTTGAGTTTCGTGATGACTGCACTGGATGAGGTCGTCGGAAGCTTGTCGATTTCGAAAAAACGGCTGTGGTAGTCGACGGTTACCAAGAAACTGGCGCTTTTCCATTCGAAGAGATCGGTCGCAACCTTTTGCCACGGCAGCGTCTCGATGTTGTGGTTATCATCGGTTCCTTTGAATTGCTTGGCATGTTGTTGGCGCATGTTTGGCACTTCGTTATGTACCGCTCGACGTCTGCGTTGAGTCCTGGCCAATATACCAGCATTCTGGCTCGTTGTTTCGTTTTCTCGATTCCGAGATGGGCTGTGTGTAACTGCTGCAGTGTAGCTGCCTGCATATTCTTGGGGATGATCAGCCTTTCTCCTTTGAGTAGGATGCCTTTTTCGAAGGAGAGTTCATGCTGCAAGTTCCAGTATGCTAGGATGTTGGTTGGGCAGTCTTTTCTTGCACTCGGCCACCCCGCTTGGACCGTTTTGATCAGGGTACTCAGTTCTGAATCCTTTGTTGTTTCCACCCAGATCTCTTCGAGCTTCTGGTCACTGGCAGGTAGGTTTCGTACAACTTGGTGTACGTAGACATCTAGACTTTCTTCCAGTGTTGGATCTGCATCGCCCAGGTGTAGGCGGGATAGAGCATCGGCTACAGGAATTTCTGAGCCCGGTCGGAACTTCAGGCTAAGGTCATAAGGCTGGAGCTGGAGCATTAATCTCTGTACTCGGGGTGGGGCCTTGTGGATAGGGTTTGCCACCACCGTTTCGAGTGGGCGGTGGTCAGTAGTAACTTCGACATGCCGGCCATAGAGATAATGGTGGAAATGTTTGCAGCCAAATACGATGGCGTACAGCTCTTTTTCTAGCTGGGAATATTTCTGCTCTGTTTTGCTGAGCGATCTCGATGCGTAAGCTGTGACTTTCCCCTCCAAGACCAGGTGTGCACCAAGTCCGTGGCTAGAGGCGTCAACTATGAGTTCCATGTTGTTATTCTTGTGGTTGAAGAATGGGGTGTTGGATACTATGGAGCTCTTCAAGTCTTCTAGGATCTGCGTGTGTTCCTCTTCCCAGATGAACGGGTCTGCTTTAGTCAGGTCACGGAGTTTTTTGTTCTTTGTTGAGATACTTGGAATGTACTTGGCTAAGTAATTGATCATCCGAAGAAGTGTTCGAGTTCTTCTCGGCATGATGGGCTTGGCATGTTGTTTATGGCACGGATCTTATCGGGGTCTGGCTGCATTCCTTCGGAGCTTATGACGTGTCTGAAGTACTTTACTCTGGATACTGAGAACTCGCACTTCTCTTCGTTGAATCGGATGCCCTTGACAAGGGCGCGTTCCAATATTGCTGCTAGACGTTCGTCGTGTTCTTCTTGGGTGTCGCCATACACGATCATGTCGTCAATGATGATTTCGAATCCTTCTAGGCCTTCGAAAGCGTCTTCCATTCGCCGCTGAAATTCATCTTGGGCTGAGATGATTCTGAAGGGCATTTGCTTGAAACGGTATCTCCCATAGATCGTGCTGAATGTCATGAGATAAGAAGAGTCGTCAGACAGCAGAATGGACCAGTAACCGGATCGGGCATGAAGTTTGGTGAATACTTTGGCTCCGTGTAGCTTCGAGGTGACATCGTCCAGAGTGGGAATCGGGTAGTGCGGTCGCTTGATGGACTTATTTAGATCAACTGGATCTATGCACAGTCTTATGGAGCCGTCCTTCTTTTCTACCATTACCATTGAGTTAACCCATTCGGTCAGGGTCACTACTTTTTCTATGATACCTAGGCTTTCTAGGCGACTGAGCTCTGTCTTGAGCTTATCCTGCATAGCGGCGGGGACTCGTCGGGCTGGGTAGACGGTTGGCGTAGCGTTATCCTTTAGATGTATGTTGCATTCTCCGTCCAGCTTCCCAATTCCTCTGAATACTTCTTTGTACTTTTCCTTCAGGTGCGGTACTTGGGAGGCTGCTACGTCTATGTTTAGGACTAGCTTGATCAGGTCCAGGTTGAGGCTGGAACGGTAGCCAATGATTGGGGAGGATGAGGTCTCGACTACATAGAACTGCTGCGTGCTGCTCACGTTGTCTTTGTACCTACAGGATATTTCACAGACTCCTGTTACTGGGATCCGTGCTCCACAATAGCTTGTGAGGTGCTTATTGGTGGGTTTCATGGTGGGCTTTGGCGTGATGAGGTCAAAATACTTCTTTGGGATGATATTCACCTGGGCTCCTGTGTCGATCTTAAATTGTACAGGGAACTGGTTGTTGATAGTCAGTGGAATAACTGCTTCGTCTTTGTTCTTACTTTGCTCGATGGAGTAAAGGAAAACAGTTTCGTTGCTGGGGTTTGTATCTGCGGCGTCTTCATCAACTGCACTGACTGTCTTACTTCGACAGACCCTGGCAAAGTGGTTGGTCTTTTTGCATATGGAGCAGGTTTTCCCCTTTGCAGGACAGATGTGTGAGGGGGAGTATGTTCCGCCACAGAAGTAGCATGCTTTACTCTTGGAGCCGCTTGCTTCTGTTTGTTTGTTTCTACCACTGTTCCGGTTTTGGTAGCGGAATATAGCGTCGATCTCTTGTTTGATGGGGGCTGGTCTCGTTCCGTTGAATGTCTTGAGTTGAGCCTGGGTCGCTTCGTGGCTTCTGCACATAAAGGTTGCTTTATCCAGTGTGAGTTCATCACCTTCAGCCAAGAGCTTTTCACGCACGTTTTGGTTTTGGATTCCACATACAATTCGGTCCCGAACCATTTCATCTGGGTCGTAGTAGGAGCATGGTTTCACTAATGTCTTTAGATCTGTGATGTATTTTTCCACAGTCTCTGTGTCGTTTTGGTCTCGCTTCTGGAACAGGTATCGTGCAAAAACTGTGTTCTTCTGAGGTGAAGCATATGCTTTGAATTTAGCGAGGTAAGGTTCAATTTTGTGCAGCTCTTCAGGCGCGACGCTGAAGGTGTTGAATATTTCCCGACCTTTTGCTCCAGCCCAGATGAGTAGGTAGGCACACTGTACTTTTTCTGTTTTGCCTGAAAGTGGCCCTGCAAACATCAGCTTAGCGTGTTCTTCAAAGCGGTCCCATTCTTCTGAAAGGGAGTTGACCTCCCAGTTTATTGATGGCTGAAGGACGTCCATTGTTATTTTGATCCCACTTCTGACACCATGTAATGTTGTCTATTGAATAGGTTTATTGACCCAGGCTACCTACAAAAAAACATAACATGAAACTTCCATACAACATAATATAAAAATACTACAGTTGTTATGTGTTAGAAATAAGCTACTGAATATTATGAGAATAATTTTCAGGAAAGAGGAAGTACCTTGGTGTTGCTACTGCTACTAACAACTCACCACAGCACCAAGCTGCATGTGGCCAACACAGCTATGCAGGTGCCCCCTCTATCCCAATCCGTTCAAAGCCACCCTTTTAAAACCCTCCCAGGAAGTTCTATTTCCCTTAAATCTTTCTTTATAACTTTCTCCCACCCTAACCATGGACAACCTGCTTTCTGTTTAGCCCTAGATGATTGGCCAAAAACGACAATCTTTGGCAATCCATCATCCTTCATTTGCAGAACATGCCCTAGCCATCTTGACCTTTCCCTCATTATTATCCCAGAAAGTGGGATTGAGCCATACTTTTTGTACAGCGTACTGTTTGAAATATGGTCTGTTGGAAGTACCAAACAATTTTAGGAAAACTCCTGTACAAGAAAGGTGATAGTAGTGAATGTGGTAATTATACAGGCATTATTCCAGTTTCTGTAGGAAGCAAATTACTTAGTATGATGATGCTTCTTAGACTTAAAGATACTGTAAACAAAGTTTAATAGAAGATCTGTACAGTTTTAGGAAGGGTAGAGGATGTGTCAGCTTTATTTTCATTCTTAGACTAATAACTGATCAGTGCCTGAGTCATCAAACACCTTTAGTCCTCAGTTTTATAGATGATGAGTAAGCATTTTATTCAGCTGATAGAAGAGCCTTGGTGAAAAGTGAAGGTCTTATCCTTGCATGGTATAGCAGACAAATACACTAAAGTGATTACTGATATGTACAAGAATAATGATGCTGCACTTAAGTTAGGAAATGAGCGTAGTAGTTGGTTTTGTGTTAAATCAGGAGTTTAGAAGGGCTGTGTTCTGTCCCCATTTAAATGCATCATTTTGATGGACTTTGTCTTAAATAGCACAGCAAAGGCAATTAGAGAAAAAATTTAATGGGGAAGTAAAACTTTTGTGGACTTAGGTTGTGCTGATGATTCAAGCATATTATATTAAAATCAATGAATTATTAGAGGTTTTGTATGTTTAGGGGGCCTGAATAAGTTTGAAAATTGATGATACAAAGACTAACTTGCTAAAGCTAGTCATAAGTGAAGATGAAAAGGTGACACTGGGTAGCAAAAAGATTAATAAAGTGAATAGCTTCACTTATCTATGTAGTACTATTAGTAAATGTGGTGGGTGCAGTGAAGATGCTAAAAGTTGAATAGGCAAGACCCAGTGTATTTTTTTTTTTTGAAAATACAATGGAAGAATAGGAAAATATGTTTACAAACCAAGATTAGAATATTGGTAGCTACAGTTTTAACAGTGGTCAAGTATGGTACTGAGGCATGGGTGCTCCAAATAACAGAGGACAATATGCTAGATTTTTTTCATAGAAAATGCCTGTGGATTGTCTTTGAGAAAAAAAAATACCTAATGTGAGGCATTATCCTGAAGATATTTCTTGAGTCCCCAACCGGCTGACTGTATTTCAAACAGAATGCTGTACTCAAAAGTCTCATTCATTCCTTTTTTTACAGCAATAAGAAAAACATTTAGATTGCTAGAGCATGCTCTGCAGATGAAGAATGACAGATTGTCAAAGATTGTCCTTTACACCTAACCATCTGGAGGTGTAAAGAAGGAGGTTTTGAATAGATTGGGATAGAGGAAGAGCTTGGGTAGCTGTGTTTGCCTCAGGTGGCTTGGTACTATGGTGAGATTTTAGTTGTAGTAGTAGTTGTAGAAAAGAAAAATAGGGCTGCAGATTTCATCACAGACCATAGCAAAAGGTGAAAATCCTTTTTTTCCAAGCTGCAATTTAAAGTAATGAGGTAAATAGTCCAATATAATGATTTGAAGCAGCTTTTCTTCCTTTATATGTAAATTTTGGCCTATCCTTCTTGGTCTTTATTTCAACATAGTTCTAGGCTGTGAGATCAAATCCTATAGCCCCTCAGTTGAAATACCATCCTGTAAGTTTTTAAAACTACTGTTTGTCAATTCTTATTGATATTTTATTTTGTGGAGCTCTAGTAGTTCTTTTTCCACCTTGCAGAGAATCCACATCTTGGAGTCATACTTGATCACAATATTGTAACTTTTGATCTTGGTGGTTCTTTCAGACTATTTTCAACTTTAGAAAAATGTTTTTCAGCTTAACTGCTCTACTTACTATGTTTTACTACACCTATTGTCCTTACTAATACCCATCTTAGTAAAATTGACTATTTTATTGATTTTCTTTTTGTGTGATCTATGTAGCCTAAGCAACTTTCTGCTAAGTATTTTCCCCAGTTTAAGCATATTAGTCTTCTTAATATTAACTTTGAAGCTATTGTTATATTGACTTTGTTGATATTTTTTTCTCTAAAAAAATGAAATTGTCTACCTAATGTAAGTCAATAAGATGTTGTGTACTCCTGTAGCCCTTTGTGTATTCTATAACACAGAGTTGATCCAAATACTTTTTATATATATGGAACGAGACAAAACCCTGCTTTGCTGTTACTGTTACAGTAATTTTTTTTTTTTTACTACAATGGATGGATACAGTGGATGTTGGTGGTGATATTACCTTGTGGTGCTTTCAACATATCAGTTATAATTATGACTTCTAAAATAATTTGACATTTGTCTCATTATAATATATCAAACTGTTTGTGGTAACAAACTGTAAGTAAGGAGCAACCCAGGTCAATAGTAGTTGAAACTCTAAAAAAGAAATTTTGATACCAATATATATTTCTAAAGAATCGGGGTTTTATGCTGGTTTCAAATATGTAAGTTTAATCTTAACCATCAAAGGTTACAAGCCTGAGAAAATTTGCCTGATTTTCGAAAAAAGAGGGGAACACTACTAAATGTCATAGAACCTTAATGAAAATTACGCTTTCTGATTGTAAATTGTATCTGATTGTACAATTGACCATTGGGTCAGTTGTATTGACCCAATGGTCCTAGAATATCATGAGAGCGCTCATTCAAACGGAAATTATAAGTTCTAGGGCCCCTTTTAAGTGACCAAATTGGAGGGCAGCTAGGCCCCATCCCATGTCCCTTTCTCCCCAAAATCGTTTTATCAAGGTTTTGAGATAGCCATTTTGTTCAGCATAGTTGAAAGACTGGATAACTTAGCCTTTGGGAATATCATGACCTTCCCACAGCCCCCAGGGATAGGTCTTGAAGTTACAAAGTTTGTCTATTGTTTACGTGCAGTATTTGTTATTTGGAAACATTTTTTGGTGGGATTTTTCTCAGGGATAATTTTCCATGCGCAGGGAAGTTTCCAGGGCGTGAATTTTTCAGGAAAAATTTTATACTGGGAGAATTTTTCAGAATTACCATATGAAATTCTTCTTATGTCTTGCTTTCTCTTTTCTGTCTCAGTTTTACGCATGGAGATGTGAAGGGTAATTGTCCTGGGTAAATTTTCCCCAGTATTGAATTATCTAGAGAATAAATATGTGAGGAGGAGGGATTTTTTCTTGGAAGAGTGACTAAATTTCCTGGCATTATTTAAAGAGCAATCAGAAATTAAATAAAGTTTTTTTTCCACTGAAAGTAAGGAGCAACATTAAAACTTAAAACAAACAGAAACAGAAATTTTAACATATACATGTGAAGGAGGTTACTCATTCACAACTCCTTGCTGTTTATGCTCAAGTTTGAATTCTGTCCTAATCTTTTAAGAACGACTCCTGAAGTACTATTTTCGTTTAATTAGAACAATAAGGAGCTTTTTTTAATTGCTAAAAACCTTTAGTGTAAAGAGTGAGGTGTTGTGAAGCAGTAACGCCTTCATATACGTAATAATTTCTGTTCATTTTGAAGTTTTAATGTCGCTCCTTATTTTCAATGAAAAGATTTTTTTTTTTATTTAAAAAGACCAGAAATTACTGTTAAAGAATAAATGAAACCCAAAACGGACAGAAATCAAATAAACAATCATAGTAAAAACACATACAAGTAATAATATACATGAACCAATAAATCTTGAAGCGAGTAATGTTTAAATTGAATATGCAATTTAAGGTTAAAAGAAAAACAATTGCTATTTACACTGGGGGAATATATCAGAATTACTTTACGAAATTCTACTTATGTCTTGCTTTCTCTTTTCTGTCTAAATTTTATGCGTGGGGATGTTAAGGGTAATTGTCCTGAGTAAATTTTCACCAGGATTGTATTGTTTGGAGAATAAACCCATTGGGAGGAGGATTAAACAAACGATCAGAAATTAACTAAAAAAAAACAAGTTTTTTCAACTGAAAGTAAGGAGCAGCACCAGATTATTGCGTGTATGAGTACCAAATTATTGCGTGTATGAGGGGTTTCTTTTCCACAAAACCTTGGTTTTGTTGGTTTTGCTTGGTCTCGCTTAAATTGGAATTCTGTCTCAATCTTTTATAAACGACTCCTGAAACACTATGTTTGTTTAATTAGAAAAATAAGAAGCTTTTTTTAAGTACTAAAAACGTATAGCGTAAAGAGCGAGGTGCTGTGGAGGAGTAACCCCCTCTTATGCGTAACTATCTCTGTACGTTTTAAGTTTTAATGTTGCTGCTTACTTTCAGTTGAAAAAAATTGTCTTTTTTTTAATTCAAAACGGGCAAAAACTTCTATTAAGAATAAATAAAACCCAAAATGAACAGAAATTAAATGAAAAATCATAGCAGAAATACATACAAACAGTAATAATACAAATGAATAAATAAATCTTAAAGTGAGTGATGCCTAAACTGAATATGCAGATCAAACTTTAAACCAAAAAAGAATGTTTTGTTAATGAAGTATAAATGAAACCCAAAAAGAACAGAAATTCAATAAAAATCAATGCAAACAAACATACAATAGATATTAATATAAATGAATAAATAATTCTTAAAACAGATGAAACTTAAATTGAACATGCAAATCAAGTTTGGAACGAACAAAAGTCACTACAAACAAGAGTTTGGGTAGCCTTTCTTCTCACTGTAAAAGTCTAAAATCTACTGCGTCATTGGCGCTATACAGAAAACAAATTATATTACAAATATTTTTTTGTACTTAATATTGAAAATAAACATTAAAATCGCAGTAGAATTTCGAACTGACGAGCTACAACTATGCAAACTCCAAACTAAAGTTCGTATACTGCCCCCTTCCTTAACAGTTAAAACCGAAAGCCTACTGCCTCATTGGTGCTTCACTGAAAACAAATTATATTACAAGTATTTTCTTTTCCAGCTCTTACAGCATTGAAAATGTAAATAAAATTACAGTGAAATAAAATCTTGAACTGATGGATCTTTCAACAATTAATACCATTATATATCAAATATTCAATTTGATCTTGGTTATACTTTCCAAGACTAGACAAGACACGCATAGTTTTAAGTAGAGCACAAATGATGCAGTAGGTTTTAGACTTTTACAGTGAGAGGAAGGGATACCCAAACCCTTGTTTGTAGTGATTTTTGTTCGTTCCAAGCTTGATTCGTATATTCAGTTTAAGTTTCATTTGTTTTTCAATTAAGTTTTTTAATTAAGTTTCATTTGTTTTTCAATTAAGTTTTTTAATTAAGTTTCATTTGTTTCAAAATTCGCAATATTTGATGTTAGAATGATATAAAATGGACTAAAAATGAGGTAAATTGAATGGATGATTCAAGGTGTGGCAGAAACCCCATTTACTATACTGCTGGTATCAAACAGCTTGTGGTAATGAATTGTAAGTGAGGTGAAACTTTGCCCAGTAGTAAATAAAACTCTAAAAAAGAGAATTCTGATAACGTTTGATGCATCAAAAGATCTGGATTTGTGTGATTCCAAACATTCTTCAGTTGGTCTGCAAAGTGCGAACACCTCTTTGAATTTATTGGATTTTAAAGTCTTCTTTGGACTTGTATTAATTAAGTGCTGTGAACTTGAATTAATTCAGTAACTGTAGCTAATTCAGTTGTTATTTCGTAACATTTGCTATAGTTCAACTTGACCTAGATTCAGAGTGAAAACTTTTTTTTTATTTTAAACTTGCATTAATCCAGTGGTTTAAACTCGAATTATTTCAGTGACCGAAGATAATTTTTGATTTCATATCATTAAGAAGTGTACTGGGAACAAGCGGAAGAGGGAAGGGACCTCCCGCAAGCGACGTATTGAACCAGCCGGTATTAAGTTACCCGTAAATTGCAGGGAATAGTTGAGGGGGTTCTTAAACTTCCCTTGTTCCTAGGCTCCTTCATCACTGGTTTGGATTGACGAATGTGCAAGGAAAATTGATTTTGATTCTGAACCTTCGGAATGCTAAGTTTTTCCCCCGTTCTGAACTTTCTTCAGTATAACTTGGAGAGAGGAGCAGAATTATTTTGAAATCAGCTGTTGACTTTTTTGAGCTGGCTGATATTACGAAGGAGAAGAAGCTGCTGTGGGAAAAGCTGTCGATTACGGATGCTTCTCCTAAACGCAAGGGACCAAATGCTCCAATGAATCACCTGAAGGACATGCTTGAACAATTTCTGAAAATGAAAACCGTGCCTTTTCCTATCATTCCTGTTTTCGTGACACGTTCCCCCACAGAGGTTCCGTGTTTGCCTGCAGTGGCCTATTCTAGACTCTCTGCAAAAATTAATACTATTCATCAAACCTTGCTGCAAATTAAAGATAAGGTGACTGCATATTATCTCCACTTTTCAGGATTACCAGGGGACAGTGCTGCTTCCATTCCACTTATAACGAATCAAGCGACAATCGTTATCACGAAGACACCGCGTGATCATGACAACCCGTCGAAACGAAAAACTGTGATTGATAAAGTTGCCGGATATGAACGTGTTGAAAATATTCGTGCCTTTGGAGACAGAATAATAGTGAATATTGACAGCGTTGCGGCAAGTGGCTTTTGTGATTCAGCCCGATCAGTCTTGCGTGGATTGGATGTGAAGTTTCTGGAAAGGAAGTTCTATGGAATCGCAAAGGGTATTGGCGACTCGTTTGATTTATCTCTGTTTCAAGAACTGTTTTCGAGTTGCTGAAGCCACCCGGATTGGAAATTCCCAGTGTGTCAAGATTGCCTTTAGTGATCAAGGGTCTCTTACTTCGGCTCTTTGACTGGGGTTGAAAATTGAATATGAACTGATCCGTGTCTATGAATTTAAGAAAATCCCGAGATGCTGTAACAAATCCCAGTCTCCTGAACATATAATTGCTAACTGTCCTAGTACCTGCTATAAATGTGCTAGATGCTCTGGTCCTCATGAGTATTGCAAAGACACCCCATGTACAGATCTGATAAAATGTGCAAATTGTGTTGATGATCATGCACTGATCATCACTGATGAAATTTGATATTTCAGCACTCTATTTTTACCTTGTGATGACGTAGTGGTACGAGTCTCACACCTCGATCAATGGTTGTCAGGTTCAAACACTCGTGTCGCAAGGAAAGTTGGATGTTGCCTTTAAAGGTTTCAATTTTAATAGCAGGCTGGTACAGTGGAAGCATAAATGAACTGTCGCAAAATTTCGGTGTGCTTGTGTAACATTAACCAGATTGCCAAGTCTGGAGGAAAAGTTTAGCCGTTTTGATGTCCTTCTCCTGCAAGAGCACTTGCTTCCTGCCTGCAGCGTGAACTTTTTACGAAAGAATCTTGATCACATTGTGTTTAGTACCAATGGTAGACGGACTCGGGGTAGGCTTTCTGGTGGTCTCACGTGTTATATCAGATGGAATCTTGCAGATTTATCACCGTTGTGCTACCACTCATCTGAGCATTTTCTAGCTGTAAGACTTAGTGACTCTGTCCTAATTAATCCTTACCTGCCTCATGATAAAAAGTCGGTACAGTCGTTCTCGAGTTTTGCCAAGTCTTGTGATTAGCTACAAGGTCTAATTAGCGGAATTGAATTTCTTGGGTATTCATGGCTTCTTGCTGCTGATCTAAATTGCCACATCCAAATATCATCCAGTCTTTCCGAGACCCTACTAAATGCTCTACCAGTTGCGCATAGAATTATAAATAAAGATTGTGGCTTCTCATATATCGATTATAGTGGAGCAGTTTCTGATTTGGACCATTGTGTGTGTTCGCCCCTTCTTCATTCCTCTGATGTTCATGTCGACAACGAGGACAGAGACTGTGAACATCTTCCTCTTAATCAAAATATATCTATTAGCTCTACAAGCAGTTTCTACAGCAGTGCTCCTCCTAAGCCTAAGAAATTGATTTGCAAACGTGAATGGGATAATGCAAATTGGTCACTCTATTTTTCGACTCTCGCTTTTCTGCTATCCACTATTTCGATGCCTTATCATCTTCTTGGCGCTGGTTATTTTGTCAGTGATGCTCGTTGTAAGTTAAACTCTTACTACCGAAGTATCGTTTCTTCAATTAAACAAGCTGAAGTAATAGCTGTTCCGTTGATTTGCGTGCGACTTAACACCCGTAAGACCTTTTGGAAGCGTAATCCGGAACTTACAAAAGTGAAGAACCAAGCGAAGTTATGGTTGAAAATGTGGATTGCTTACGGTAGACCTAGTTGGCAAGTTTTTAGCATCAAGCAGAGAACAAAATTATAAGCGTCATCTTCGTGTGTCCTGTTTTTGGGCGCTGAATTTCCGACTAATGGTAAACAGTGGCAAAATGTGCTGAATGCGTCGAAACTCGAAGAATCTTCTTCTAGTGATATTATTCCGAGATTACCATGGATTAAACATTAGACGCGCATCTTTTCCGCTATTAATTATGATGTTCATAGCCGTTTTATTGCTTTATTGGCAAAGGTTCTTCCTAATAGTGTGAGCCAAAGACATGTTATACCTGTTAATAAATCTAATATTGTGAAATCTCTTCGACAGTTAAAGTCAAAGTCTTATGACCTTGATGGTATTTGTGCGTTTCATCTTGATCCGAGGTCAGCTGAACTTCTGTCGCATCTTCAGTTATTATTTCAGATGTGCCTTTCAAGGTCTATTGATCCTGATTCGTTTTTATGTGGAAGTATTACTTCTATATTAAAGAGAGGAAAAGATCTAAATTCGTGTAATTCGTACAGGCCGATTACCGTCGCCTGCACTCTAAGTAAATTATTTGAGTATGTTCTACTTCCACATATCGATGAATTTGTTAATTTCGAGACTAACCAGTTCGGCTTCCGGTCAGGTCTGAGCTGTCAACATGCTCATCGTGTTTTAGCGCAGCTTATTAAGGAAGCCACTCGGAATAGTTATAGTCTTTATTTTTGCACTCTTGATATATCTAGAGCATTCGATAGTGTTTGCCATGCTCAGGCTTTGTATGCTCTTAGTCAGCTTGGTGTGAATGCGCCTGTGATTCTGGTTTTGAAGTTTTGGTATTCAAATTCTTATTTCAGATTAAAGTCAGGAAATGGTGATTTTTTTGGACATATACCAGTCAAGTGTGGAGTTAGACAGGGGGGAGTTCTCTCTCCTCACATCTTTAATGCTTCTATTGAAAATGTTTTGTCTGGTATCCGTAGTTCTTGTTTTGCAGGATTCTTAGACGTATCATACTTAGCTTATGCTGACGACTTGCTCCTTATTAGCCGAACTGAAGCCGGTTTTTGCGCGTTCTGGATCTGTCGCTGATGTATTTGCAAGACTTGGATTATTGCTAAATGTAGATAAATATGAATTTCTTGTATTTAATTTCTTATATTTATTGTGTTTCCGTACCACAAGTCCCTTCTTTTCGATGGCTTGGGATTTCTGTGTGCAATTGTCCAAGTTCTTTTCGTTTTCATACTATTCGGGATATTCAATTTAAGATTAAGCTGGGGTGTTCTAAAATTGTTGGAAATCGTGGACATTTCCAGCGACAAGCACTTACAAAGCTGTACTCGAGTTTCTGCGACCGTTCTGTGTTATTTTGTGCTGATTTTTATTTGCTTTTGAATAAAGGTGAAGTAAAGAGGGGTCAAGAAGGATTACTATCGGTATTGTAAGTTCTTACTTTATTTACCACGATCATTTCGGAACCAAAGGTTAATTAGTAAATATCAGGCAACGGATATTGTTCTCTCAGCGGGAAAACTAAGTTCAAAATTAATTGATGAGGTGCTAATCTGTCTTGGTCTTAACAATCATCTTATTCGCCTCTTTTGATAAATTGTTATTTCTTTTTCTTGTATTTGTGTTTTTTGTGTTATTTGTTTTTTTTTTATATTCTTTGTGTTATTTGTAGTTCTTTGTTTTCCTCCTTGTACTCCACTTTTTCCCTTTTGTAAGTGGGTAAGAAATAAATTATTTATTATTTATTTATTATAAACACTCATTAAGTTTAATGTTACCCCTCAAGTGCTACAGGTCTGAGAAAGTTTGCCCAATTAAAAAAAAAAGACGGGAACCCCTAAAGTTAAGTTTCTTGATGAAAATTACATAATTAGATTCAGCATGTCAAAGAGTCCCTCTTACAGTCGTTTCAAGCTTCTAACTACAAAAATGTCAAATTTTGTATTTTTGATCATAGATGTGTGTTTTTCCCCAGAGAAACTGTATTGAACCAATTCCTAGAAGATTAAGAAAGGGTCGTGTGAAGGAAATCAAGAGTTTTAGTGCCCTTTCAAGTGACCAAAGGATTGTTGGGCAAGTAGTATCCTTTCCATACATCCAATTGTTTTCCACAATGGGATCCAATCAAAATTTTTAGACAGCCATTTGATTCAGCATAGACAAAAAGCCTAATAACTATACCTATTGGGATGACATGACACCCCCCCCCCTTTAGCCCCTGGATAGGGGTGTAAGTTATGTAATTTGTGCATTATTCTCATATATTGCAGTATTTGTTTTTGGTAGATATATTGAACTTTGTGGGGATGTTCTACAGGAGGGGGATTTTCCAGGCAGAAAATTTTCTGCAAGGGGGAAATTTTGGAAAGAGGGGGGACTCCCTGGTATGATTTAAAGCATAATAAGAAATTAAGTAAAAAAACTACTTTTTTGCTGAAATTAAGGAGCAACGTTTAAACCTAAAATGAACAAGTACTGTAGAAAGGGGGGGCACTTCTTCCATAGCCCTTGCTCATTACATTAAAAGTTTGAGTTTTTTTTTTACAATTCTTTAAGAAAGAAAGATCAAACACAAAGGTAGTTGATTTTGAACGAGGAATATTTTTTAAGAATTTCATCACCTAATGTAAGGAGCAAGGATTGAGAGAGGGGTAGCCCCCCTCACGCAGAAAATAATTTCTGTTCATTTTCAGCTTTTCAATTGCTCCTTGCTTTTAGTAGAATTTTCTTTTCTTTTTTTATTCACTACAATACAAGTATCGAACCTTCACCAGAAGTCTTCTCCCCAGCTAAATCAAAATGCCCATTTATTATTTATAAAATTTTGTACTGAAGGGGCCATTAATTTAGACACTTCTCTACTACTAATCTAAGTATGGAAAGTTTGTCCAAATACCCACTGCCCTTTGTAAAACCTTACTAATCTTCTTTTAGAACTTCGTCTGTAGTATCGCTAGTCTAATAAGCATCATGGTAAGCAACATGCTTCCTTTAGAAATTCGTGTAATATCTCTGTAATCACTACCTCTTGTCACCTGTCATATAAAGGGGTTTGTCTAAAGTTTTCCTCAAATTGTTAGGTAGTTTTTCCTTAGTGTACCTCTAGCCTTGTTGTCACCATGTTTCAAAAGCTTGTTTTCTGTGCTACGAGCAGTTAAATCCTTGCTATTTTTCTAAAGCCATGTCTCGTTCCTCCTTTTTGAATAAGCCTTTGTTCTCTTCTACATTGCTGAAATTGTCCTCTCAATTTTCTATATTTTTCCCTACGACTTTGATGTGCTTATAGATTTTCTCAAAGAATTCTATCCATCTCTCTTTTTAGCTATCGTATTAGCTATCCCCATCTAATTTAGCTACCTTAAGAGGAGGCTTGCATTCAGTATTTATCTGTTTGGCTGATAGGCAAAGACTGAGATGGAAGAAGAGTTTCTTACAATTCTCACTTTTTTCTCCGCAATTGTAGATTCAATTTTTAAATCATATTTCTTTTTTGTGTCTCTTTCTCTTCCTTACTTTCCTTCCATATCTTTGTTCTGCGAAGTAAATCATCTACTACTTTTAATTGGACCGTAGTGTCATTTTTGTTAGATTTTATTCTCTTGTTTTATTCCCAATGGGTCCTATACCTCTTCCTTCCTCATAAACTCTTTTTTGTTCTTGTCATTTTGTAATTCTCCAAAAATTATATTTTCCGCCACTGAAAACTGAATCGGCAAATTATGTCTCTTTTTATGGCACTTGGTATTAACCAATTGGCATATAGCAACTGCAAATTCTGTCGGTCTGTCGGTCCCGGTTTTGCTACTTTAGGCACTTCCAGGTAAGCTAGGACGATGAAATTTGGCAGGCGTATCAGGGACCGGACCAGATTAAATTAGAAATAGTCGCTTTCCCGATTTGACCATCTGGGGGGGGGGGAGTGGGGGCCCGTTAATTCGGAAAAATGGAAAAATTGAAGCATTTTTAACTTACGAACGGTTGATCAGATCTCAATGAAATTTGATGTTTGGAAGGATATCATCTCTCAGAGCTGTTATTTTAAACCCCGACCGGATCTGGTGACATTGGGGGGAGTTGGGAGGGTGAAACCTAAAATCTTGGAAAACACTTAAAGTGGAGGGATCGGGATGAAACTTGGTGGGAAAAATAAGCACAAGTCCTAGATACATGATTGACACAACCGGAACGGATCCCCTCTCTTTGGGGTAGTTGGGGGGGGGGGGTTAATTCTGGAAAATTAAGAAAAAATGAGGTATTTTAACTTACGAACGGGTGATCGGATCTCAATGAAATTTGATATTTTGAAGAATATCGTGTCTCAGAGCTCTTACTTTAAATCCCGAACAGATCTGGTGACATTGGGGGGGGGGAGTTGGGAGAGGGAAACCTAAAACTTGGAAAACACTTAGAGTGGAGGGATCGGGATGAAACTTGGTGGAAAAAATGAACACAAGTCCTAGATACATGATTGACATAACCGGAACAGATACGCTCTCTTTGGGGTAGTTGGGGGGGGGGGTCAATTCTGAAAAATTAGAAAAAATGAGGTATTTTTAACTTACGAACGGGTGATCGGATCTCAAAGAAATTTGATAATTAGAAGGATATCGCGTCTCAAAGCTCTTATTTTGAGTCCCGACCGGATCCTGTGACATTGGGGGAGTTTAGGGTGGGGGAACCTAAAATCATGGAAAACGCTTAGATTGGAGGGATCGGGATGACACTTGGTGGGAAAAATAAGCAGAAGTCTTAGATACGTGATTTACATAATTAGAAATGATCCGCTCTATTGGGGGGGGGGGGAGTTAATTCTGAAAAATTAGAAAAAATGACGTATTTTTAACTTACGAAGGAGTGATCGGATCTTCATGAAACTCCATATTTAGAAGGACCTCGTGACTCAGATCTCTTATCTCAACCGGATCCAGCGTAATTGGGGGGGGGGACAGTTGAGGGGAAACGGAAATCTTGGAAAATACTTAAAGCGGTAAGATCAGGATGAAACTGGATGGGAAGAATAAAAACCTGTCTAAGACAGGTGACTGGTATAATCGGACCGGATCTGCTCTCTTTGGTGGAGTTGGGGGGGGGATAATTTTGAAAATCGAGGTATTTGTAACTTACGAAAGGGTGACCAGATCTGAATGAAATGTGATATTTAGAAGGGTATTGCGCTTTAAAGGTCTAACTTTAAATTCCAACCAGATCCTGTGACATTGGGGGGAGCTGGAGGGGGAAACCGAAATTCTTGGAAAACGTGAAAATTGGGGTATTTTTATTTTACGAATAGGTGATCGGATCTTAATGAAATTTCATATTTAGAAGGAGTTCATGTCTCGGAGCTCTTATTTCAAATCCCGACCAGCTCTTTTGACATTGGGGGGAGTTGGAGGGGGAAATCTTGGAAAACACTTGGAGTGGAGGAATCGGGATGAAGCTTGGTGGATAGAATAAGCAAATGTCCTTGATACGTGATTGACGGAACCTTACTGGATTCGCTCTCTTTGGGGGAGCTGGGGGGAGGGGTTCAGTGATTTGGCGAGTTTGGTCCTTCTGGACGTGCTAGGACGATGAAAATTGGTAGGCGTGTCAGGGAGCTGCACAAATTGACTTGATAAAGTCGTTTTCCCAGATTCGACCATCTGGGGGGCTAAAGGGAGAGGAAAAATTGAAAAAATTAGGTATTTATAAGATACGATTGGGTGATCGGATCTTAATGAATTTTGATATTTAGAAGGACATCGTGACTCAGAGCTCTGATTTTAAATCCTGACCGGCATTAAGCCTCTTATTTTCTTTTTAAATCAATCTATTCATTCATAGAATTTTGCTAGAGCTCATACCATATGATCTTTTGGCTCTAAGCTCTTCTTGCCTCGTCACAAGTGCCATATGAGCTCTTAGCTCTTGTTTTGTATTTCTTTTTTCTTTTCAACTTTTCTCAAGTTTTTCAATCACGTAAAATAAATCATCATTAAATCTGAATTGTACTCCAGTGTCCACCATCTTTGACTGCATTTCTTTATTGTTCTGAGTTCTGAGTTCTTTATTTAACATTGTATTTGCGTTTAATATTTCTTTTCTTCCTTTTTGTTTTCCATGTTTTTGTCATAGTACTAAATAAATCGTCATCAAATGGGAATTTGATATTGACATTTGGTTTTTTCGCATTGGACCAGAATTATTCAATTTCTAACATATGATAGTGAACTGTGTCGTGATGCTAAAAAGAAAATTCAAACTGGCTATTCTGAGATTGTTGCCGATCAAGCAAAGTATAATCGACATCTGTTTTGCTGATAGGCAAACACTGAGATGGAAGAAGAACTTCTTACAATTCTTACCAAGCAAGCTATGCTAAACTTGTACATACTATACAGATAGATATACTACAGATTTTGCAAAGATTTTCTGAGTTTATTTGTTAATTGTTAATTCCTCATCCACAACCTCCATTTTGTTGGCACTACGCTGAATTTCCAATAACATAGCATTAACTTGCATGACATAAAGTTTTATGTAAAGACTGAGTCTGCATGGAACTTCCTATGTTAGAGGCACAATGTGTTCCGTTATATTGCATAACATAGTGTAAAGTCTTAAATTAAACTAGTGTGAAAGGCTCTACAGCATAGTCTACAAGCACCTTTATTCTCTGAGTTAAAATAAACATTGTGACATTACACTTTCCAAGTGATACTTGAAGAATTTTGTATAATTTGATTATACATAGATATAATTTATACCATGAATGATTTGATTATACATAGACCAGAAGCAACCATGCAGAACATGAGTGCGATCTCGGAAATAAGCGGTGCCGATCCCACAAAGGCTCCGTAGCCCGTAGGGGAGAGAGAACATTCATATCTTATATATCTTTAAACGAGTAATAATTGTATATGTGTTTGTATATTTTTTCTCGACAAAAATATTTTTTCTACTTTTTTGTGAAAATTCGAAAACTAACATTTTCTTGTGTAAAAAACGCACTGACTGGACTTAAAATTCTCACTAAGCAAGCTATATTAAACTTCACTACGCTAAGTTTCACTACTATGCCAAACTTCTCCACTTTGGATTAATGGCTATTCACTCTGGATGCAACTTCAAATACTAAGACAATTGTCATATTTCTGTTTTATGCGCTCTAATTGTTTGCCAAAAGTGAAGTTTATATGGGCTTAATGCTAAAATTTATTGAAATAGAATTACTTGTAATCCTATGGGAATAGAAGAGGTAATAATATAAGTCCTTTGGGGAGGTGAGAGATGTCCTAGCTGTGATTTTTTTTTTTTATCAGTGCTCTGAATAGCTTGGAAAGGAGGCTTAAATATTGCAAAAAAAATTCGAATTATAAGCAGCCTAGATCTGAAGTGGTATTAACATCTTAGCTATGATTGGTCAGTGGTACAGCAATACCAGCAAAAAATGCCATACTGAAGAAGATACCACCATATTTTATACAACAAAAACCAGTTACAGGCAAAAAAATTGTACCACAGTCTGTTATGGTGATGTGACTAACTATTGCAAATGGTAATATTGGTCTTGGTTCTTTGCATGCTTTTTTTGGTAAAATTTCATCTTGGTTATAATACCATAGTCGTTTACTATTTGGCATTTGTTTTATTGGCGGTGGTGGGGGGGGGGGGAGCAGATTAGAGACTTGTGGCAGAGGAGGGTTACAATTTTCTAGGATGTGTGGGATGTCCCTGGAGCCAACTGGAAGTGGTGGAAACCCCCTTCTTCTACTTTGTGTGCAGTATGCCCATTATTATGTAAGATTATTTATTTGTTTGTTTATATGTTCAGTGTGAAGTTATCTGCTTATTCACACAACTTGATTATACAAACTTCAATTGGTATTTCTCTTTTGGAAGGCATTTCCTGTTTCAATGAGCTCTGTGTCAAATTTTTTTTCCACTTTAATCCCTATGCGATGAATTTGCCTGACTATACTAAATTCTTTTTGTAGATGCTGCTGATTTAGATGATTTTTTGCTGAAGATTACATTTGGAATTCTTCTTCAATTTTTCAACATGTCATATTCTTCAGCCAACGATAAGGTATCAAAGCCGCAGCGACGTATATCCAAAAAGCCTCAAAGATGTCCAAATGTTTTATTTGAAAAGTGGCTTCTTGACCTTTACACCTCAGCAGCTCCTGAATCTAAAATGAGACATCTATATAGCAGAGTAAGTATTTTCAAAAGTTGTATTTTTAACTTTGCAATTCTACTAAATTTTGTGTCACAGGTTGTTTTAATTTGGTTTAATTTCCAGTCAATCAATCTGTTTATTTAAATAAAAAATATAAAGTAAAGTAGTCGCATCATCGCTTCACGCATGGCTCCATGCTAGGTAAAGCAGTAAGGAACAGAACAAATTCAAGCACTTTTTCTTTACAGATACTTAATGTCGCAAATAGAAAGAGGTTATTTATTTGTTTATGCATTCAGTATGAAGTTATCTGCTTATTCCTACAATTTGAACATAAAAACTTCAAATGGTAATGGCGTAATCTTATTTGTTCTTATTATAATTCATTTATTTATTCCGTTTTATTTTGAAATAGACGATCGATTCAAAATGGTTTATGCATTCAGATAGTCAATTTATTCATATTATAAATAAAAATAGAAATACAAATTTTAAACAAAGTAAAAATTTTACAAAAAGAGAGAGGGAAAGGGGGTAAATTCCTTAAACCTTTTTTTGAGGCAAATTACGTTTGAACCCTTTAGACGATTTAACTGGGTTCTTGTCTAAAATTGAGAGAGTTATATTTGAAAGTATAAGGCAAAAATCTGCATTACCTATTCCCTCTTTTAAAATGAACATACGAGGCAATTAAGCGGAGAGGAACTTTAAATATTGATATTTTAACAATATTCAATGTGGTATATGGCTGTACGATAAGTGTGGTTCAATCAAGCTTTCTGGGGCCATAATGAAAGGAAAGTTGAGATGGCTGGGGCACGTTCTGCGGATGAAGGATGACAGATTGCCGAAGATTGTCCTTTTGGGCCGACCCTCTTGGCCCTAGACGGTCGGCCTAGACTCTAGGGATAAACGGAAAACTGGTCGTCAGTGGTTGAGGTGGGAAGATGTCATTAAGGAAGATTTAAGGGAACTGGGAACTTCCTGGGAGAGTGTAATTACTTGAGTTTCATTTGTAAAAGTTCGTGTCCCTCTTTTTATTTTATATTTTTCCCAAATCATTGTAGCAAAATTAGGTGAATTATGTTGCAAATAGAAAGAGAGGTGCTAATAAAAAACCAAAAAGACCAAAATAGCTTATTAATTTGACGCTATGAATGACAAGTGGAAGAATGAAGAGAAAACGAAATAATCAAAGAAGAGAATAGAAATTAATGTTGCAAATAGAAAAATAGGTGCTAATGAAAAACCAAAAAGACCAAAATAACTAAGTAATTTGACGCTATAAATGACAAGAGGAAGAAAGAAGAAAAAACGAAGTAATCAAAGAAGAGATAATTTTATTGTGATTTTTCGCCATAAAAGAGCGACATCTATGTAAGGAGTTAGGAAATATGTTCTCGATAATGTGACCATCAAGTAAGAGCTAAAATTATTTATTGATCATTGGCTGTTTGAAGGAAATATGGTAACACAACAATTGAAAATTCTTCATAATAATCTGTGCCTCAGTGCCTAGCTACTACCTTTTGCAAAGAAGCCTGGTTGACCACCTATCCACAGACACTGTTAAACTTAGAATATCTAGTTTGATAATTCAGTGCCTACAATCAAAAGAGCTCTAACAACATCTATAAAACTGTAACAAGCAGTTTCACTGTAATATTCCACCAAGATGGAAAAATGAGAAGAGGGCTGGGTAGTTGCTATTGTTATTGTTGGTAGCAGTGTTGGGAAATACTTAACTAAAAGTACTTAACTAATTACCTACGTAAAAAATATGAGTATTTGTACTCTACTTAAGTAAAAAATTTCTAAAGCACTTAATATTTAAGTAAAAAATTGAAGTTCTTGAGGGTACTTAAGTACTCAAGTGCTTTCTTCATGGCACAGAACAATTATACCGGCATAACGCAGGGCTGATGCGACGAATTGAACTGCCTATATGTTAGCGGATGAATAGATTTTAGTCTTTGAGAACAGCGGCTCCCGGCCCGGCACGAAATTCTAAAAAAGACGCTATCATGGCGGAACTACCCTATCAATTGAACGGAAAGTTTTTTTTGTGATAGAGGAAAAATTCATAAGGATGGTGCAGTATCTATAGTGACCCCCTCGTATAAGGTCTGTGGATTATCGGCAGGGGTTCCGGTTGCAAATTTTTAATTCTAATTAATGAAAATATTTGCTTTTCTTCTGTCCTCGGCTGCCTAGTCAGGGGTAATACCATTTTACTGACTATCTGGACATTTTTGTTTGTAAAACTACCTGAGCTTGTGAAAGAGCCTAGACAGTCAAACTCAAGACGCAAGCACAGACAGATCAGTTTTTGTAAACCCAACTGTCTTAGCTTATAAATGGGTTCACTTGCATAAATTTCGAGGCAGATAGGAGACCCTTTCAGGCTTTAGACGCTTATTCCCCTTGCAATTTCAGTCAACTTGTTGTTCAACTAACATTAAATTAACTTTTTGTTAGTGCAAATGTCTAAGTTTATAAATTGAATCAGTTGCCTTGCCTGACACACATTGCAGAATGGCCCCATTTTGACTTTAGACGCTGTTTCCCTCCCATTCTTCTCATTCTCGTTGATTTTGAATTAAAATGGAATAGTTGTGGGCATCAAGTCGTGGCTAATTTTTGAAAAAGCCAAGAAAGATAGTCCAATTGAGTGAGAAGCAAACCTGGCATTAATCCCCCCCCCCATATTAGGAGTATATAAAAATGTCGTTAGTTCATTTGTTAATATATGTGTCTATCCATTATCCGTCCATGCGTCATTGCTAGGGCAGTAGAAACAAGATAGATAGTCAAAGAGCTAAGATAGTGATAGAACCTATAGTTTTCCAAGAGTTTGGTTAACCAAACAGTTGGAAAACTTAAGTGTCTGGAGATAAATACTTTGATCTTAGTGATAAAGAAACAACTCGTGATGATTGTGGCAGCCGTGGCCGTGAAACCAATTCTGTGAAGGAGGAGGTTTTATCATATTTGAATGAGAGGCGAAAGAAACTATCTTTGCTCAAAGTGTACCCAAGGGTAATGAAAGTTTTCAGGAAATACAACTGTATCATTCCATCGTCTGCATCTGCAGAACGAGTTTTTTCGGTAGGTGGTGGAATTCTTACTCCAAAAAGAAACATGCTCAGAGATGGTATGTTTGAAAAGCTTCTGCTGTTGGAAGGAGCAACTAAAAAATTAAGTGAAGTTATGATGAAGCTGTAATGAATGTTCTTTGTAAATTCTTTTCTTTTTATATCTTAACTGAAGTAAAATTGGATTTTCATAAAACCAATTGTTTTTTTCACGAAAACTATCGGTTTTTCTGAAAAACGGTTGAACACATCTTAAAGAAGTGTTTCGCGTAATATTTACTTTAAGTAAAAGTTAGTACTTGAGTACTTTTTCAAAAGTACTTATTACTTAAGTAGATTTTTAGAGAAGTACTTAATACTTGTACTTAAGTAAAGATTTCTCTGAGTACTTGGTACTTGTACTTAAGTAAAAAAAAGAAGTACTTGGCACAAGACTGGCTGGTAGTGCTTCTGGGCTATGTATATTATAACGTATGTAAAACTGCAACAAGTGGTTTCGCTGTAATTGCACCAAGATGGAAAAATGAGAAGAGGGCTAGGTAGTTGTTATTGTTATTGTTGGTAGTGCTTCTGGGCTATATTTAATATAACATATGTAAAACTGTAACAAGCAGTTTCACTATAATTGCACCAAAATGGAAAAATGAGGAGAGGGCTAGGTAGTTGCTATTGTTATTGTTGGTAGTGCTTCTGGGCTATATTTAATATAACATATGTAAAACTGTAACAAGCAGTTTCACTATAATTGCACCAAAATGGAAAAATGAGAAGAGGGCTAGGTAGCTGTTATTGTTATTGTTGGTAGTGCTTCTGGGCTATATTTAATATAACATATGTAAAACTGTAACAAGCAGTTTCACTATAATTGCACCAAAATGGAAAAATGAGGAGAGGGCTAGGTAGTTGCTATTGTTATTATTGGTAGTGCTACTGGGCTACTGCTACGGCAAGCATGGCACAAGCTATGCAATCAAGTGCAAAGCATTTTATAATAGTGTCACTACGATGCCAAAAACTTGATTTCATATAGGGGCTTTCTTGAAGACTATTGAGATAAGTCCTCAGCTGAAGAGTTGCAAAAAACAGTCACTGTCTTTTCTCCTTCAATAGAGCAACTAAAAGCTAAAACTGGTAATACAAATTAATAATGCTGTTTCTTTAAAAAATTACTAAAAAATAAAATAAGTACGTTGAATAAAACTATTGCAATTAAAAAGTGGGATTATTTTATTCTAATTTGTCATGGTAACCAAATTTCTCAGTAGTTGGATAGATTGCTTCCTGCCCCAACTTGGAGCATAAGGAGAGTTTAAAATACACCTTGAAGAAAAGGCTTTGAAATAAATATTTGCGATTAGAAAGCCCATAACCCATAATAGAAGAACTAGAAAATCTGATTTTACAAATGGAACAGAAAGAATTTGAAATGCATACAAGTCCCAAAACGGTGAGAAATTTTTAGGCATTGTTGCACTTGGGACATTCCTCCTCATTTCTTGAAAAATGCCTAAAATCTCTTCTTATAAGAAAACATTTTCTAATAAGAAAGTGTAAAACATAAAAATTTTTAAGCCCATTTAAAAATGTTGAAATATTTCTATCCTTGCTTCAAAATTAATAAACCATCCGAGGCAATTCGCTGCTAAAAAAAAAAAAAAAAAAAAAAAAAAAAAAACTGCTCCCATTTAAAGCAATTGTCTGCTTCATCAAAACTGATTTTTTTTGTGGATTTTTCCAGTTTACAATGTGGTGCTTTAAAAATTTCAAATTTGTGAGTATCTAATGTGAATAAAGTGGTACTTAATTTGCGAGTCCAATCGGGTCTTAATTGATCTACTTTTACAGGGCGTCAATTCGAAAGGAATACTGGCCTCCATAGATTTCCAAAAGTAACTTTTTTTTTATTTTCATTAAAACACGCGTCTTTTTGTATTTTTATTACAACCCCCCCATAGATTTCGGAGAAAATGTTCATTATCACCTCCTATATTTTAGTGGGTTGGTGCCATTGCCCTTTTGTCATTTCTAAATTTTAAGGGTTAAGACAACAACCCGGGCAATAGGTAGCTCTTTTCTGCACTGAAATATAAGGAATTGGTCTGATTTTTATTATCTGGTGTCTAGGAGAGCTGATGATAATAAATAATCAGTTATTTTTTTAATGATAAATGCCTTCTAGAACCCCCCCCCCCCATTGTATTTTATTTCTCTTACGGTCTTTTTCAAAATTTCTGTATTGCCAAATGAAAAATCTTAGTTATCATGGATATTGAATTTTTTAATAAATTTCACAAGTTCATTATATGGAATGCTTTCAAGCTGCGCTGAATGGTGCCACCCCTAAAAATGTCAGAAATTATGCTAAAAATTACTACTAAAAGGAATGTCTTTTTTTTATATGTGCTTTATTTTTGTACCTGCTGCGCAGAGGACTTATGAAGTTTCAGTTGAGGAAAGAGCAGGGGTAATACGCCAGAAGACCCGACAAAGTGAATGAAAAATCAGTAAAGTATTGGCGAAATAATAGCAAAATAATAAAAATCTGAAGATTTTTGGCGGAATTCGACAAGAATCGTCTGTTTTTTTATTTTAATGTTTACACTAATTCATTCAGGGTAATACGCGGTGAGGGGTAGGGTGTAAGGACGAAGTCTCCTCAGGGGACTCTTGCTACAAAAAAACATCTTAGATACTACGATAAATGGTATTTTGCTCATTATATAGCAAATCTGTTTATTGCTATATGAAAGGCTAAAAATTTGTTCATCAGTTACTTCAAAAATCGGTTCTGTTTTATTGTTGCGACGTTTATTATCTCTTTTCTTCGACAAATGATTCTTTATGCATGTGAAAATCTCACATGAAATTAAAAGTTAGAAACACAGGACATGATTCTACATAGAACATAGTTTATGATTTCCCACTTATGTCTTCCAACATAGAACTTAATTTATGTCTTAATCGACTTTTCGACCAACTTTCTGGTTACCCCAATGAATTCATTTATGAATATTTTTCGAATTTCTTATGTGTAGTTTATTGCACCAACTTGTTTAAAGTGCCATCCGCGAGCAGGTATCAACACAAAACGGCTATTAAGCACGGTTGCGATATAGATGCAGACCTAAATAATCAGTTTTGTCCGCTTTTTGAAGTGCTCTTCTGGTGTCATGGAGGAAATAGCCCAAGTAACCTAAAATGAATGTACACCGCTTAATATAAATTAGTTTGTCTAAGCTTGGACGTGGCAAACCACTTAAATTATTATTTATTATTTTTTTTAAGGCTTTAAACAGCCTGAGGAAGCATCCGTTGAAATTATACAGCGGTAAAGAATGTATAATCCTGCAACATTTTGGGAAGAAGCTTTGTGGAATCTTGGATGAGAAATTGCAGGCTCATTTGAAAAATGGAGGGAAAATACAAGGTACGTTTTTGTGCTTAACCCTAACTTCCCCTCTCCGAGGAGGTCGATATCTCCCTCTTTATTGCGGAAATATTTTAAGCGTAACATAAAAGATTACATTAGTATGCTTACTTGGACAGCTGTGTACTTATTTGTATTATAAACATCTATATTGCAGAAACAACCTCAGAGTTTTAATGTAAAAACCCAAAAGGAATGTATGATCCAGAAATTTTGGAAAGATGATTTGTCAAATATTTGACAGAACTTGTTAGTGGCTCATTTGATGAATGGTGGGAACATTCTGAATATATTTATTGAACGGTTCTAGAAAAATTAAAAGCTATTAGAAACCCTACCTACGTTCCAAATTTAGTTACTTGTGAAAGCATATTGAAAACCTATCCTGTGACTGCGTTGTATGGGCACAAGTTTGATTATTTCGTACTTCGGATTATGTATTTTGGTTTGTATGCGACTGTATTTCGGACCATGGTAGAAATGAGTTGAAGTTAATGTTTAATTAAACTTTTTTGTGGAACTTGTTATAATCGAACTGAAAACTATTCGTGTAGGCTCTCGATAATAATAGTGGAAAAAAGAAACACAGAAACTGACAATCTCTTTGTGTGTTAGTCTTCACTTTTCCTGTGGTGTTCACAGGAAAAGTGAAAACTTGTGCGAATTCAGACAAAGGATAATATTTATGTATCGAAAAATCGGTTCTTTTCATGAGGCATTGATCCAGCAATACGATGCTACTGAGTATCAATATTTATGGTATCTTATCTAGCAATGGGCAAATCTGTTAATTCTGAGGTTGTTTTCAACTTGATTTTCAACTTGAAGATAAAATGTTTTAGTTTGTCAAAAGTATTTGAGGTGAAAACACGGATAATAGAGGATAGAGATCCTTTAGACTATAGGAAGGAATTTTATTAATTTTTCTTATATACTTTTGTAAAAAAAAAAGGAAAAAAAATAACGCAATTACTCATGAAAAAAAGGGAGAAAAAAGACAAGGATGTGAAAAAATGTGGTAGTTTGACAAAAAATTAATGACACCATTCCTGCTATGAAGTCATACATAACAAACAAAAGCTTAGAGCTCGGCCGAGTTATTTTAAGGTTGATACAGCATGAACTGGTGTTGCGCTTGGATTTGAAACACTCTTCGTTACTGTGTATTCTCTAAGAGTTTCTCTCTCGTATTCTTCCCAAGAAGATTCAATAGACATTAAAAACCTTATACTGAAATAAGGTGAAAGATAAACAGCATATCAGATTCCTAAATTTAGGGATACTTAAGGATTTTTTAAAATCCCTAAATTTAGGCACCGAACTTGAGGATTAACAAAGTTATAGCATAATATTTAATAAAAGCATAAATTGAACAATTGAATAGCATTCATTGCACAACATTGTTACGAAGAGGCTGTCATTACAAATACTATCGCTGGAACCAGGCTTTATTGCATTTGTAGATCAGCCTTGCCTCTGGTCCCTCAACCCGAAAGCCACACTTGCTATTTTGCTTAATTCCAGCTTATTCTACTGTTTGTATATAAATTTATTTATAGTTTATTCAATAAAAATAAATTTGGTTCTATTTTTACACAGATAGGACTATAGCAAGGTTCGATTATAGCTACCCAAACGCGGTAATATGCGTTGGGGCCTAGTATGATAGAAAGAGGTAATGATTAGTTTTGTTTCGTTAGTATTATATGGAGATTTTAATGTTTTTCTTATGCGACCCATTTTTTAATAAAAAATAAAAATACCTGCTACTCAAATCAGTTCTTTCTTCAGACTAAGTTCAACAGGAAGTTTGGGTCAAAAATGAATTCAAAATAATGTGGCTTGGATTGCTGGAAATATACTAATAGTTCAGCGTGAAGTTCCATGCTCTGGTCTGTACTTTGCCTTTTGATAACCACCTAACCTCTATATAATAAAGCAAATTGTGATGTAGTCCCTCCGTATCATCAAAAAATGATTCGAAACAACCGAGTCTGCAATGCTTTTCCTTTAACAGAATCTACAAAGTTGATAATAATATTTAGAACTTGACTGCATTTATGTGGCGAGGTTTTGGCTGCAAGAGCTTGGAGATGGAGAAAGTAATGCATCCAACAAGTGCTTGGCATCTGTTCTTTTACTCTAGATATAAATCCACTGTCCCCACCAGTCATGGCTGTTGCTCCGTCACTACCAATAGCAATAAAGTTTTGTCCTAATCGATATTCATATCTTTCGTTAAGGACCATATTATACAAGCACAGACCTGTAAGAGCTTGCAAGAGCCCTTACAAGCTGCAAGAGCTTGGAGATGGAGAAAGCCATGCATCAAGTAAGAGCTTGGCATCTGTTCTTTTACTCCAGCAATAAAGTCACTCTTCGCACCAGTCATGGCTTTTGTTCCGTCACTACAAATAGCAATACACATTTGTTCCTAATCGATATTCAAATCTTCGGTTAAGGACCATATCATACAATCACAGACATGTAACATCTTGCAAGGGCCCTTACAAGCTACAAGCTGCAAGAGCTTGGAGATGGAGAAAGCAATTCATCCAACAACAGCTTGGCATCTGTTCTCTATTCTAGCACTAAAGTCACTCTTCGCACCAGTCATGGCTTTTGCTCCGTCACTACAAATAACAATACATATTTGTTCCTAATCGGTATTCATATTTTTGGTTAAGGACCATATCATACAAGCAGACACCTGTAAGAGCTTGCAAGAGCCCTTACAAGCTGCAAGAGCTTGGAGATGGAGAAAGCAATTCATCCAACAACGGCTTGGCATCTGTTCTCTATTCTAGCACTAAAGTCACTCTTCGCACCAGTCATGGCTTTTGCTCTGCCACTACAAATAGCAGTACATTTTCGTTCCTAATCGATATATCTTGCGGAGTTTCAAGGACCATATATTACAAGCATAGACTTTTAATATTTTTGGGAAATGGCTTGCAAAACAGTATTTCTTGCATAAAAATTGCATTGGAATCGAGACGCACAAAAACTACAAACTACGTACAACCCATAATATCCGTTGATCCGTCAAGTTGCAAGGACACAAAGAACTTCACTTTATTTTGTCTATGACGTAATCACAGACGTCAGTTGCCAAATTGCTTATCTTGTATTAAATAGTATTGTCAGAAAGAAGTATACTTTTGAGCTTTTCGACCCATTGCTTGCAAAACAACCTCTACTATATCTAAAGCCGCTTGTAAATCAAATTTTCGGCCATAGTTTGAGGTTCTCCTGCATTAACCGCACAAATAGCTAGCGAGCAACAGTTATTTATTTAGGTTGGACAATTGTCCCTTAGCAATTTTCTAATGTTCAAGAGCAAGAGCTTTAAATTTTCGCTAGATTTTTTTTTTCATTAGGATGTTTTGTCTTTAGGTGGCGTACCAACTTCGATGGCTTTATGCTTTCTTTTGACAAAATTTCAAAGCAAATTACCCACTGTGGTTTGTTTTCAATCACAGTAAACCCAAATTTCAAATGATTGTCGTCATTAAGATGTTTTCTTTGTTCTAGTGTGCCTGCTAGTGGTTGAGGGTTTAGGTGAAATTTTTAGAAATTTAGCCATTTTCGATTGTATCAAATAAGTCACGTAAATACGTAAAACAATGGATTCGTGCTCTTCAAACTTAAAAGCTGACGACACGACCGTGCGTGTCTCACTCTCACAAATCACTGTTACTCCAACTCCAAGGCATCTTACACACTTTCAAACCTTTACACATAGTCCGTATATAACAACATAGTTCCACTTCCGAATCATTTTCAATCCTTTGGTCTTTTTTCCGATTCCACTTGCTTCGCGGTCTTGCACCCAACTACTGTGGCCGCAGTCGACCGCACTTTTTATAGGACAGTACAGTGTATTCTAGAGACAATCATCTCGAAGCATAACGAAACGTCTCGAAACTTGTGGGCCTTTTGCGCAGGGGGTACTAGTTCCGAGTATTGCCAATTATTAATTGCCCATGGTTTTGATTTAAAACTATATGTTTTACATGTTTGATTGTGTATTTGCATCTGAGCCCTGATAATGCGAACGCTAGAAATTTATTTTTGAATTATACATTTTTAACTTGAGTGAAGAAGAATATGTGGGGAAAAATATTTTTTGATACTAGGGGTGACATGTTATGAAAAAGGTTGAAAAACACTGTATTAGTTCATCCATCTAATAAAGAAAAGAGTAAGAGAATAGCAGTGCTTTGTGCTATTATTTTTACCGAATCAACTTCTTAAAGTTTGATTGAAAACTTTAGGGGCTTTAACTCCCTTTCTCCATAAGTGGCAACCCTCTCTCTCTCTCTCTCTCTCTCTCTCTCTCTCTCTCTCTCTCTCTCTCTCTCTCTCTCTCTCTCTCTCTCTCTCTCTCTCTCTCTCCCTCCCTCTCTCTCCCTCTCTCTCTCCCTCTATCTCACTCTCCCTCCCTTCCCCCCTCTCTCTCTCTCTCTCTCTCTCTCTCTCTCTCTATTTCATTTATCTCTCTCTCTATTTCATTTATCTCTACCCATCCCGCCTCTCTCTCTTTCCTGTTTGCTCTCCATCTAGCTCTTCCTCCTTTCTATCCTTCACTAGCTTATTTTAGGAGAAACAAATGTAAATTTTCTTTCTATAATAGACCTGCATCACGACCAGACGCTTTCGAAGTGTAGAAGTAAAGACCAAAATCCGCGACTAAAGGATCGTGAAGCGTTAGATCATGGATCTCAGAGTACCTCTGCACAGGTAAGTTCAAAACAATATTACACAGAGATGTATGTATCGCAGCTAATATTGAGCTAATATGTCCGAATAGGTAGCTTGTCAGGGGTGGGTCACAGGCACAAAAAATAAATTTTGTCTGAGAGGGGGATATATCGAGATTTTTCACAGGAAAGTATTTGAAACCGCTTGAATGTACTTTGTAGCGAATGCTCACGGGGGATTTTTCTGACCAATTATAGGCCACCTTTTGTACAGGTATATAGGCAGATCAACGACTTTTGTAGGAAGGGGTTAATAATAAAGCTTCGGAAAACCAATAATGATGTAAATTATTCTTTCTAAGAATCACTATAAAATAACTTTTAATATCAATGCTCTGAGAATTAGGGGAAAAGGAACACCTATAAGATCTCTGCCCCCTGCCACCGAAAATTTTGCGGAAACGATTCAAATTATGCAAGAGCTTCATCTTTGAGACTAAGAACGCTTTCTATGGCTACTATGGTTAGGCTTAGTATTTCGCAGGATTATTATGCATGGGCCTTATACCAACTTGTTAAAAAAGAGGTCAATTATCCTACAGGACTTGTATAAACAAGTGGCATTTCGATTAGTTGTGTTACTTACTTCTTTTTTTATATCAAACGCTATGAATGAATGAATGAACTTTATTACCCGTAAAGTATAAAAAGCACAAAGTACGGAGTATTATAAATAAATAAACAAAAACAAATACGATAAACAGCGAAGAAGAACAAAATTCAAACTAACAAAAGACAACATGGACTATTCAACCAGTATCAATATGGAAAAAAGGCTGCAGAGGGTCATAAACGTGAATAAAGTTGACAGTCTTTTTACATAAATCGTCACTGGAAGACCGAATCCGAGAAGGCACATCTACTATACCAAATCAAGCAATTATTTTTTTGTTTCGGTGCCATCTAGGAAGCCGGAGCAGGAATTTGCAATATCTGAAATAAGCCGTACGTAGAGTATGTCGATCTTTCTTACGAAACAGATGAGCCATGCCTGATAAAAACAAAAGCACAGGGGCGCAATAAGCATTATAAATCATGCACAAACCATTGCGGTTGTAACGGCTTTTGTTTGGGGATATTTTTCCGTAAGCGACGCGTAGGTTTTTCACGGCTTGATTCACTAGGGATGAACAGGTAGTGGAAAGTGTTGGGCCGAAACACAGACCAAGCCAACTAACTAAAGAAGAACATGGCAGAATTGCAGTCCCAGCAACGAATGGAGCGACCGCATAAGGGCTATTAAAACAAATAAACTCGCATTTAGACGCATTAACTGACAGTCCAATCTTAGGTAATTCATTGGTCAATATAGTAAAATTAGAAAGCAATCCACGGCGAGTCCGGGCAACAAGAAGAACGTCATCTGCATATGCAATAGAAGACAAACCAGTATTACCGTAAAAATATAAAAATAAATAGCTATGAGAATGTGTTGCTGTGATATTCAAACAAAGTATAAATATACTGCAATTTTCTTTCACAAAATAACATTAATTGTTAGTATATTGCATTTCCAAAAATCTGTCAAATGAATTGTGGTGCTATTGTTTTTTTCCAAGATTTTAGCAATTCTGGAAAAAGACAGCTTTTGTTGGTACCAAGATTCCCTTGTTGATACCATGCCTACCCAGTAGAGATATCGTTGTTTGTTTATCTTTTTCCCCAATATTTTTTGGCAGTGTGGGCGCATTGGGGTTGGGAATTAGGATTTGTGAACCCGTTTGCGGAAAAAGTTTCATTTTCTTCTTTGCATCCGAATAAAAATGATGCTGTAAGAATGTTGACTTCTTTCTAGTATATTATGCGTATGATTCTAATTACTATTTCGAATTCAATAGAGTTTGGATAACCACGGCGGATAACTCTGACTAGATAAACCACGCCCCTGAATAACACCAATTTTAGGTAACACAGTTGTTAAGTTGCTACCCCAAACTTTTACTTTACCTCTGATTTGTCAGTTAGTTCTCAAGTTACCCTTGTACAAAAAAGTGATTTTCTATAAATATGTATAAGAGCACTCCGACACGTTGGGGAAAATGTATTGTCTATCTCTGAGATCGTTGAAGAGCTTTGGGATATTCATATCTGAGAATTCTCCAGCAACGAGAATTTTGAGGTATCTACATTAAGATAAGGAGACGTATTTCTCTATAGGTTTAATTCCCGTTTTGTATCACTCACATCATCTCCTTTCTTTTTGATATGGGTGCCGTGTGTGGGGCCTTAATCCCAATAACCATGTAACAACTCTTTATTTAGTCTAGATCATGGAAAAAAATGTTGAGAAGAAAAGACGAGAATAACTCAAGCCAGTGAAAAATGCAACAACTATATTTTGGTCGAGACCTCTGCTCAACTGTCCTCGATGCAAAAAATGAAATGTTTAGTAAAAAAAATATAGATGAAAGTCCTCTGAGCAAAATAAAAACAAAACAAACCGCAAATATTAAATTAAAAAGGGTCCTCTCAAAACTACGGTGAAAGAGCGCTTAGTAAAAGTATCAGACATTGAGAGACATTTCGCCTATGCTTTGAGAGGGTCTCTTCGATTGCCTTTTAATAAAATAAATCTTTAACTCAGCTTTTAAGTAAAGCCCAAAACTAAAGTTTTACTAAGTCCAAGAGTATGTTCGTATTGCTATCATACTATTCTCTAAAAATTAAATAGGCTAGAAAAAAAAATGAAGGAAAGGATGTGGCTCCAAAGTCCCAACCGGTCTAACCAGTCAAAACTGGCTGTGCTGGTCTCTGGTTCATGGCTTTTTAGCCAGGAATCTGAGTAAATAGGAAGTTAAAAGAATCAGTATAGCAGAAGTAGGATGTTAGGGTAAAGTACTTATGAACTATGTTGTAATAATGCGTTTGTAAACAAGTTGAGGTTTCTAGTAATGGAACTGAAACGTTATTTAAGGCTCTATTAGTGAACTCTTAAAAATGCAAAGGGACTTGCATTTGAAAAAGAAAGTGTTAGATATATCCTGTGTTTGGAGGTAATATGATATAAAAAATGTGAAATTAATGCAACGAAGACAGAGAATTTTTAATTTTTTTAATTGGTTTAGAAAATTTCAAGTCTTTCTCATTGTTCTTGATCCGTTCTTCAAAATTGTTTTCCTACACTACTTAAAAAACTTTGAAAATGTATGTATCGGATCCGTCCTTATGTTGGGGTTAAGACACTATGTTAAGTTTGTAAAATATATAAGAACATGTAAAATCAATAGGAAATAGCGTAAAGTTTGTAAAAATAAATAAATAAACAACTAGAAAAGAGCGATGTAAAGAGGTGGAGCTTCAGTTCATTTTTCAAATTCATTCAGAAAGTTTCATGTCCATCTCAATGTCACTTTTTTTTAAGGAAGATGTTCTATTGCAGAAACCAAAATACTACTACTCTCGAAGTCACGGTTTTGAAAATTAAGGAATATAAAAAAATTTATGTTTTTAAATTGAATGATACTGGCACTGGTGATAGATAGATAGATTTAGACACACGAAAGCCCAATTGGGCCATGGTGAGATACACAAAACAAGCGACAAACTAAATTTACGTTGCATAGGCAATGTGAGGTGTTGCGGCAACCTTTGTTCGGCTTCGCCGAGTAAAGTGTTCCGAGAGCAACACTTTGGTTTTGTTTCCTCGCTTCGATTAAACGCTGAAGTTGTTTATCTCTAAGGATAAGTACTAGGTACACTAACTCACTAAAGTTGCAAACACCTCATTGCAACTAGTAAAAGTTCGAAATTCCTCATCGCTAAAGATGATTGTAGTCCAACAGCCGATTATTATTTACAAGTCCCCTACATGTCTTACCCCTGGAACCAAATTGGTCTTAACATCAAATATACAGGAAACAAATAATAGGTACACGAACTAGTAAAAGTTTCGAACCCCTCATTGCGGAAGAGGATTATGAGCTAAAAACCGACCGTTGCTTAAAAATCCCCTATATTTCTGGCAATTGGTATCGGCCTATTTTTTTTCAGTATGTACCTTTGTACTGAAGTTGTCAACCCTTTTAAACTTTCAAACTGCTATATCTCATGAAGGAATTTTTCTACCAAAAGATGGATGACATGTACTTTGGTCAACTCATTAAGAACTATCGACTGCCGTCGAAAAAAATATCTATCGGTCTTAGTTCAAAAGCTGACTTTTTTGCCGTAGGCCAAGTTTCTAACGTCATCACTTAGAAAGGAGCAAAGGATAAACTCTAATTTCTTTAGCAATGGAGAACTTTTTAAGTTTAAGAGGTACGTATGATACCATTTCCCTACGACAATTCCAAGTGCGAAAAACCTAATGACAAACTCAGCTGAAATCACGAACAGAAATGGGTAGAAACAATAGAAGGCAACACTTTAGGTCCCCACTTTTATATTTCTGTAATTGTTTCTATTTATTACTCAAAGAAGATATATTGGCTGTGGGGCCGAGTAACTGCCGCGTATATTTAACACTTGTAGGTTGTAGTCCGTCTTCAATTTGAAACGGGTGCCTGCCTGCTTGCCTGCTACAACATAGCTTTCCGCTCGAAAGTGGAAACATGGTTTGATGAAACGAAAGCTTGACTGCATAACATCAGTTAGTTCTCTCTCTTATAGGCTGTAAAATTCCAAGTCACTTCACACACTACAGGCTCTGGCTCAAGGACAAGCAAAAACCATCCTTTTTGGCCCCAGGCAAGAGCTCTACGAAGCTTTCTAAAACACAAAGTCATATTCATCAATCCGGCCTAAGATTTTACACTTTCTGTAAAAACCGCAGTGGTTAGATCCTTACTACTTTCTAGAAATAAGCTGAAATCGGGATGCTAGAAAAAAAACACGACAAAACCAAAGTGTTGCTCTTGCAACACAACAAATACAGCTACAAAACATAGACTGAAAAGACACTAACATCAATTATTTATGAAAATCATCACGATACTCATACCTACTCGGATATAATATCAATATGTAAAATCGACTCTTATCGATATGTAAAATCGACCGCAGTGGTCAGACCCTTACTACTTTCTAGAAATAAGCTGAAATCGGGATGCTAGAAAAAAAAACACGACAAAACCAAAGTGTTGCTCTTGCAACACAACAAGTACAGCTACAAAACATAGACTGAAAAGACACTAACATTAATTATTTATGAAAATTATCACGATACTCATACCTACTCGGATATAATATCAATATGTAAAATCGACTCTTCAATTTCTGCGGGTTTTTAAAGATAATATAAACGCCCAAGGCTTTTGACTGATATGTTGGCGGTAGTGCTGTGAGGCAGTGGTTGTAGTGGATCCGAGTATCTTGAATTCGGACACCTCGAATTTGTTGATAAATGAATTTTCCCGACCCCTTGTGCATGCAGCTCCACTAATCCGGACTTTAGTGTCAGGAATCAATCTTATTCTCAAAGCTTCCAAAGTTTTGTCATTAAGTCATCGGAATTCGAATTTTTTTTCTTTATCTTTATCGGAATTCTACTTTATAAATTTGTTTAACCCCTTTAATTTTTACGGTTTATACATATAGTCTAGTTAATTTGAATTTCAGGGTCTGGAATTGTTCCTTGATTCGAAGTTTTTGAAAAATTTTCTGGACATTTCAGTTGTCGAGGTTCAACTTTACTCACTTTATGCTATTGAGTTTTTCCCTTTCTTTTCAAGTTTCTTCCTCTTTCATACTTCTTGGGTAGTACTTTATACTTTAGTCACTTCGCCTAATCGCTTTCTTCTCTTTCCTTTTTAATTTTCCCCCTCTTTCACACTTTAGTAGTACTTCAGGCTTTAGTCCCTTTATCTTATGGTTTTTTCTCTTTCTTTTCAATTTCTTTTTCCTTTCTACATACTTTCTGGGAAGTTAGAACCTCAATACAGAAGTTTTTAGTTTGAAGTCTTAAAAAAAAAAAAAAAACGTTTGAGTTACCAGTGTTTTTTCGTGCTCTGTCTTATTATTTTTTCCGTTTTTTTTCAACTTTTAGGAAAGACCAAGAAGGGAATATATCCCTGCTCCTCGTTCTGGGTCATACGCAATCCTTACCACGTTACATCAAGTCACTTTATCTATAGGACATAAAGGTATGTTCACTATCATAAAATTCAAATATTAACCTACCCAGTTTGGGTTAAGTTGCTAATGATTAAATTTTTATCTTCGGAAATGATCATTTGACCAATAATTGAAAGAAGAATTTATGGAAATGATTATTTCTTCTTCGCTTTTTGAGTTATGCAGGTATTCTTTCTCGATTTCTAATCGACTAGAGTTAATTTAGTGCCATTTCCAATGTTATTCAAATGGTTTTACTTTTTTGCCTTCGAATTTTACCAACTGTTTGCAGAAAATTAACTTAATTTTATTCTTAATTTTTTAATTTATTATTCATTTTTGATTTATTCAATCTGATTTATTCTTAATTTATTCTTCATTTTTGAATTTCATAGGTACTCATTCAAAATTTCCGATTGATTCGTTTGATTTTCCTCATAATTTTAAGATATTTTTTTTTATTTAGTTATTTGCCCTACGAATTTTACCAACTTTAAAAAAAAAAAAAATTAAGTCACTAATAGGTAAAAGGCACATTTATTTTAAATTACATTAATTAATTGTATTGTCTCTAAATTCCTAATCGACTCAAGTGAATTTTCATATGATTTTCTAATATTTCTCAAATAGTTTGAAAATATCTGGTTTTTTGTTTTGTTTTTTGTTTTTTTTTAATTTGCCCTGTGCATTTTACAATTTATAGGAAAGAATCAATTTACCAATAGTAAAAAGCCATTATTTAAGGGATGGATATTTCTCCTTCACTTTTTATTTATATGAATACTTTTTTTGTATTCCTGATCAATTCGTGTAACAATTTTCGTATAATTTCCAGTTTTTTTCAAACGGTATGACTATTTTTTGTGTTTTCTTATAAATTTTCCGTTCAAATTATGCCATATTTTTTGGAAAAAAATGTACTTACTACCAGGTAAAAGAACTTATGGAGGTTGGTCTTTCTTCACTTTTTGAATTACATAGGTTTTGGTGCTAAACTCCTAGTCGACTCGTGTGAATTTTCATATAATTTCAAATGTCTTTCAAGTAATTTGAAAATTTTTTATGATTTTTTTCAGTTTCGTTCCCACATTTTACAACTTTTAGGAAAGAAAAGCCACGATTAATGGAAATGGGCCTTTTTTCACGTTTTGAATCACTTTGGTATTCTTTATAAATTTTTAATATATTCATTTGATGATTATTGTATTTTTTAATATTCTAAAAACAGCTTTATTTTTTTTTTTTTTTTTTTTTCGAATTTGGTCTACCTGCTCTTTGAAAAATTACCTCATTAGCAGTCAAAAGCCACAATTTATGTGGATTTGCTTTTCTTTTTCACTTTTTAAATTACCAATGTATTTTTTCGCTATTCTTAACCAGATCACGGGATTTTCCTCATTTTTTGAATATTTTTTGTGTTTTTTTTTGTAATTTGGCCTCCGAATTCTGCTGTAAAAAGAAAAAAAAAATAACATACCGTCTTAAAAGCTATAATTTGTGAGGTTCGATCTTGCTTTGTCACTTTTTGAATTACGTGACTCTTTCTCTATTCGTGACCAATTGATGTGAGTTTCTTCAAGATTTGAATGGTTTTATATGTGGTTTTTTTTTTAATTTGGCCTTCGAATTCTGTCATTAAAAAAAAATGAATTAAAGAAAAATTGACTTACGAATTCTTAAAAGCAATAATTTATGAGCTTTGGTCTTTGTTCTTCACTTTTTGAATTACATGGCTTTTTTTTCTCTATTCGTTACCAATTCATGTGAGTTTCCTCATTGAATTCCGCCGTGAAAAAAGAACTTACAAATTTTTAAGATCACTCACAATTTATGAGTTTGGATCTTTCTTTTTCACTTTTTGAATTGCATACGTTTTCTTTCTCTATTTGTAGCCGATTCGTGTGAGTTTTTGTCATGATTTAAAGGTTTTTACACGTGACTATTTTTTTTTTATTTTAAAAATAAGTTACAATTTTAATAAGTAAAAACAAACTTATCAATTGTTGAAAGCCATAAGTTATGAGGTTGGACCTTACTATTTCACTTTTTGAACGGCATAGGCTTTGTTTTTTTGTTGTTGTTTTTTGAAAAGTCTTTCGTAGGCTTTCTTTCTTCATTTGTAACTAATTCATGCGAGTTTTTTTTATTGAATTCTGCCATAAAAAAAAAAAAACTTACGAAATTTTTAGAAAATTTAAGAATTTGTGAATTAGTTTATATGATATAATTTTTAAAATATTTTTAGATAATTATATAATTCTATAAAATATTTAAAGATAAATATAATTTATAAAATAATTTTTAGATAATTCTTAGATATTGCATAATTTATGCGGTTGGGTCTTTCCTATTCACTTTTTGAACTCAATGAACTCCTAATTGATTCATGTGACTTCAAATATTTTTGTAGAATTTCGAGATTTTTATCTTTTTTTCTTCTGAATATATCCTTTTAATTTGAGCAAATTTTTACAAAATAAGGATCATCAGCCAAAGTCTTGATAAGTTTTGCTGGTGCATAGCAGACTGAAAAACCTTTAATCCACATGATGTACAACAAGATTGGCTCCAGTGTACAGAATTTAATTGTCAGATATATGAAGTCAGAAGTTACGGTCGTGGTTAAAAGAAATAATGAATTGAAACCAATGTTTTTGGCCAAAGTGACTCTTACTTGAAATTTAAAAGTCTTGTGATGGAGTATGGGTGTCCTCAACGAGCTGTGCAAAGTAGAAGCCTTGTAATTTCGGCCAGAGTCAAAGATGCTTATATTGGTAATTACACCAACCCGCAAAAATTGCCTTTGTATTCGTGATCTGTTTTGAACTATTTTGCTTTATTTTTGACTGAAAGTCAGAAATCTAATAAGAAGTATTTATGACGTTTTGAAGATTGTCCCATATATGCCCTTTAAATCTCAGTTTGGTAGGCTGTTTAACGAGTTAAGGCTTTTACAATTAGACCATGATCCGTTTCCCACCAACGAAAGTGTTGGAATTACTTGTTCCGGAATGTCTTTATGACGGATGCTATATCTAGTCGGTCAAAATATCTGATTGTCAAATTGTTGTCTCAATCTTACACAAGGCAATACTGACACTGAGAGATCGTTTTTAAGTTTGGATTCGAAGTCAGCAAGAGCGTTTACCAGAAACAAACCCTCTGTAAATTCTACGATGTTCAACTCTATACTGATTGTATCCCAACTCATTTTCTAATATTAGTCGAAGTTGGTCTTTTTTTTGTCTTTTTTTTATGTGTTTGTGCACATCGAATTTTAATGAGAAGAGAAATCACCAGTGCAACAGCACAAACACATAAAAAAAATACAGCAATGGTTCGTTTACGTATTTAATATATGCTATGCTTTACCCCCCCCCCCCCTAATGTGTAAATATATAGCCCAAATTTGTTTCTAAACTATTACAGATTTGTAATGACCCCATATATAGGTCACTTTTAAGACGTCAAAAAGTGCTTAAATCTGAATTTCCGGTAGAAGCGATTATTATATTTGTAAAGAGCATAAAAAAAGGCATCGAGTGGTATATTCACTTTATATGAAAGCCAGTAATACTGTTTGCACCAATTTTACCACAGGCCATATGACCAAAGCTGAGTTGATAGACCGAGCCCAGTGTGTATGCGATGCTTCTTTTGTCAAGCTTTCTGATATTTGTCAAGCCTTCTGATTTGTCAAGCCACCTGATATCTCTATATTGCAGGCTATATGACCAAAGCTGAGTTGATAGACCGAGCCCAGTGTGCATGTGATGCTTCTTTTATCAAGCCTTCTGACCCGAAGACACATTACACAGCCTGGAAATCCATGGGAGTCCTCATAAACAAAAATCTTGTTCTTAAGGAAGGAAACCCTGCTAAGTAATTTTTTATTTTATGTCGCTTATGTCTTATGCTTATGTTGAGTTTTCATCAACAAAAAATCATGTTCTTAGAATGGAAACCTAGCTAAGAAACTTTTTATGTTAAGTTGCTTATGTCTTATCTTTATGTTAAGTCCTCGTCAACATAAATCATGTTCTTAAAATGGAAACCCTGCTAAGTAATTTTTATGTTAAGTTGCGTATGTCTTATCTTTATGTTCAGTCCTCGTCAACAAAAAATCATGTTCTTGAAAAAGAAACACATCTAAGTAATTTCTCATGACAAATTGAATTTCTCTATCTGAATAACCCTTGTCGGAATCATTTGTCCAACTCTTGATTCACTGCTGCCTCTAACAATTATTTTTTTCTTCTTTAATTATATAGTCAAATTTTCATTTTTTGTTTCTTTCTTGATTTTTTTGCTGTCTTTAGATTTATTCATTTAGTTTTATGTAGTTCCTGCTATTTTAGGTGGCATTTGACAATAATAATTTGCGATATGTAATTTGCTACTTTATTTTTCAGCTTTATCATTTAGCTTTGTGTTTGTTATTCAGTTTTATTTATTTTAATTATTGATTTATCCCTAAGTTGATTTTATTTTGGTATTTGTATAATTTAATTCACTTGGATTGGTATTTTAAGGCCTATATATTTAGTTTATACTTTCCAGTTTATGCCACCCTGTGTGCGAATGAAGAAATGAAAACAAAGTAAAAAATATTCTAACTTTTCAACAGAATATCATTTTGGGTACAAAACCCTATTCGTTTTAAAATAACAAATGGGTATTTTCAGTTTTTGTTTTATAAATAAGTTAAGCAGGCCATCAAAGCTTGCAATAGGCCAATTTTTTTTGTATTATTTGACGACCCTTTGTAAAATTTTCGGTTTTCGACGACGCAGATATGATGAAAAAATGCACTGTTCAAAATTTGTCATTTCATTAGCAAAAGACACTCCAGTATTATGGTGTTTTGATAGTGAGGTCACATTCTCATTTGTCGGAATTCTGTTTATTTGTTGATTCGATTTTTACAAATTTTTATTTCTGTTCGTTTTCTAACGAACGTGTTTTTACCCAAAAACACCTTTTTTTTTCGTATTATTTGACGGCCCCTGTTTTTGTGAAAATTTGAGTCTTTAGCCCCAATCAAAGTTTCAGTAAATATTAATTGATCGTATGATTTCAGTTAGAATCGGCAATGTTAAAAAAATAATACGTATATTTTACAAAAATAACGATCAGTTGTTCTCACTATTACAATGAATCCTTAATTTTTACAATTGATTTTGTCCTTTTTATTATATTTATTGATTTATATTTAGTTATGCATACCTACTCTATAGCCCCTCTATAGTCTCAATAGATGTACCAACTTGTTTTAATTAAAAACAAAGCAAGCAAAAACAAATAAATAAATAAAAGGGAGTTTGAAAATAATAAATTAGCTTATTGATGTGGTAGCTTGTTTTAGTTGGCAAATAACTATTACAAGAAAACCTAATTTTTTGGGCAATGACGTAAATAAGACGAATAGCACTAATAAAGCTAAAATAGAACACATTCTTTTTTCTTGTTTGTCCTAGCACTTGGCTACAGGCTCTGAATAGCTTTTGGTCCTATTTTAATCCTCTTGTAAGAGGATTTACTTATAAGATGCCTAATAAGGAAAGAGTAGTGTTGTCTAATCGTACCAAATTTGAATGAAGAGCCAGAAAAATCTATTCTTCGTAATTCGTGCATAAGCTTCCTTAAGTGTAGGACTATTAATTAATTTCCGACAAATATAGAAATTGTCTTTTTGGCTTCGTGAGTGGCTTTTTATAAATCCAAATTGGATGTTGTATTGTAGGTCCAAGGAATCGAGTAAGTCACATAGTTGCTTATCGATAACTTCCCCAAAAGTTTTTTTTTAAGATAATAGTAGGATTTATATTAGCGTTCAATTGCTCATTTACTCATTCAATTACAATGCATAACTTAGATGTTGAGCTATTCAATTATATATATACGTTTTTTTTCAATTCCTATCTTGTAACAAGACGTTAGGGTTACATTCTTACATAATTTAACTCGTTCAGTCACAGGATTTTTATCCAGTTTACTGCCAATTAACGGCAACGTTTGATTTCTGCCAAAGCAATCAGGAACGTTACGCCTTCTAAGACCTCTGCGATGATACATTTTTCCGTTCATTTTTCTACATGTTCCTTGTTTTCAAACTTGATACTTGCTAAACGCTAACACTGCATGGCGATATATTGGTCTTTTTCATTAAAAATTGGCTCGTCGGTTTTTCCTAACTTCTCTAAGACGTTTCTACTGAACCATTTTGAAGAATCAGGTTTTACTTTTAATTTCCTTGGTACTTCAATTTTTTTCACTGTGAGCATACAATTCCTCATTACTCATCTCTTGCTTACTCGACCCTTGCTTGACTCTTTTGAGTATTTTACTCATTTACTCGTTCAATTACAATTAATTTCAATTTATCTCATTTCAAGTTCAATTCATTTGTTTTGCCTACTCGACCCTTGCCTGACTCTTTTTGAATCATTTGCTCTTTTATTCTTGCATTTACTCATTTATTCTTTTATTTACTCGTTCAATTTCAATTCATTTCAAGTTCAGTTCATTTACTCACCTCTTGCTTAGTCGACTCTTATCTGACTCTTTTGAGTATTTTACTCTTTTACTCTTTCAGTTCACTCGTTCAATTACAATTTATTTCAGTTCATTTCATTTCAAGTTCAATTCATTTACTCATCTCTTGCCTACTCGACCCTTTCCTGACTGTTTTGAGTCATTTACTCTTTTACTCTCGTTTACTCATTTATTCTTTCATGTACTCGTTCAATTACAATTCGTTTCAGTTCATTTCATTTCATGTCCAATTCATTTACTCATCTATTGCTTACTCGACCCTTGCCTGACTCTTTTAAGTCATTTACTCTTTTTTTCTTGCATTTACTCATTTACTCTTTTATTTACTCATTCAATTCATTTCAATTCATTTCATTTTATTTAAAGTTCAGTTCATTTACTCATCTCTTGCTTACTCGACCTATGTCTGACTCTTTTGAGTATTTTACTCTTTTACTCTTTCATTTACTCGTTCAATTACAATTCATTTCAGTTCATTTCAAGTTCAATTCATTTACTCCTCTCTTGCCTACTCGACCGTTGCCTGACTCTTTTGAGTCATTTACTCTTTTACTCTTTCATTTACTCATTTAATTTTTCATGTACTCGTTCAATTACAATTCATTTCAGTTCATTTCATTTCATGTTCAGTTCATTTATTCATCTAATTCTTACTTGACCCTTACCTGACTCTTTTAAGTCATTTACTCTTTTTTTCTTGCATTTGCTCATTTACTCTTTTATTTACTCGTCCAATTCATTTCAGTTCATTTCATTTTATTTAAAGTTCAGTTCATTTACTCATCTCTTGCTTACTCATTCAATTAAAATTCATTTCAGTTCATTTCAAGTTCAATTCATTTACTCCTCTCTTGCCTACTCGACCCTTGCCTGACTCTTTTGAGTCATTTACTCTTTTACTCTTTCATTTACTCATTTACTCTTTCATGTACTCATTCAATTACAATTCATTTCATTTCATGTTCAATTCATTTACTCTTCTATTGCTTACTCGACCCTTGCCTGACTCTTTTAAGTCTGATTTGAGTCAAGAGTCTGGTATGAGTCTTGCCTGCTTTAGAATATCTGGTAATTAGCCCTTATCCATTTAAACATTAGTAAAAAATAAGATGCTTGGTAATAAACTGCATGCTACGGATTTAACAGCTTTAAGGCGTAAGCCCTATGAAAAAAGGGCCGCACCCTTCAATATGTCATTAATAATTTGCCAGGTCATCCCTGTACCAGCTTTCTAATACAAAGTAGGCCTTTAGAATCTTTTTCAAAATTGAAATTGTACAACGATTATAACGCGAAAACCGTAATAAAGACGTGAATGCTAGAGAATTATGCAAGCTTCTTAATATGTCTAAGGCAAAAGCCATAGTGGACCATTCCCTTCAACTGAAGTTTTTTAGCAGAAAACAGACGAATTTTCAAGTAGAATCCCGTGAGGAGTTTAGTTTGTGTCAATGGGGGCACGAAGTGTACCCTTTGCCTCTCCAATTGCCCACCCTCTGGTCCTCTTGAAATCAAATCTTAAAAAACTTGAGTATATTTATGAAATATTTTAAAAACTTATTTTTTGAGTACAAAAGGCACTAGGTGTAGTAATTTCCTTTAAAATGAGCCATTATACAGCTCTATATGGTTTTCCATGACCAGTTAGCTGAGGAGGAAACAAACGGAAAGAAAGTGAAAAAAAGTGCCGTGCATGCAGAATAACATGGTTGCAGTCACTTTTCTTGATTGTCAAGCCTATATATTTCCCTTGTTGGTCAAGCCAAGGGACGGTAAGTTTCCTAGATAGGGGTTTCGGACGGGCGGTTCTAATAGTGTACTTTTTGTTCTGATCTGACTCTATTTTTAGGAGTTATGGGCTATTATATTTCTTAGTATTGGACGTGATTGTCTCTTACAAGGCTGCTAGCTACCGCTGCGACCCGGATTAACTTGTTCATGAAATTCAATGCAATTATTGATGACGAAGTAACTTGTTTGATATGATACAGGTTTCTACCCCATAACATATTTTCTAGCCTTATTTTTCTGTCTCCTTTTGGATAATTTGCGGAACTCGGGCTTAGGAGATATAATTCAATCAAGTGCTTTGACGCGTAAATTTTCGAAAATTTGAAAATGGGCTTGTTCAAGTTAGTATTTGAAAGACTGACGTACCGCTTAATTTTTTTATTATAACTCATTATAAGCCTGAAACTCATTTTCATTTGCTGTGCATGTGTTGGCTGATTTTTGAATTAAAATCAACATTGTGGAAGTAATGAAGAACTTGAGAGCCATGGCTAATTGGAGTACAGCCAAGACAGATGGTCTCAGTGAGAGGCAAAGCTCGCATAAGCCCTTGTCAGAATTGTATAAAAATGATTCATATTACTTGTTGAAATGGAACTGATGAATCAACTTGGTGGAGTGATGAAAAGCTTTAGAGCCATAGCTAATTGAAGTAAAGCGAAGACAGATAGTCTCAGCGTGAGGCAGAGCTGGCATAAGCCTTTGTCAGAATTGTATAAAAATAATTCATTCTGCCAAAAAAATTTTTTTTGGCAAATTGAGGCTAATGATTCATTAGCCAAAAATGGCTAATTGAAGTAAAGCCAGGACAGATAGTCTCAGTGTGAGGCAGTGCTGGCATAAGCCTTTGTCAGAATTCTATAAAAATGATTTATTTTACTTTTTGAAATGGAACTGATGAATCAACTTGGTGAAAGTAATCAAAAGCTTTAGAGCCATGGCTAATTGAAGTAAAGCCAAGACAGATAGTCTTAATGTGAGACAGAGCTGGCATAAGCCTTTGTCAGAATTGTATAAAAATGATTCATTTTAGTTCTTGAAATGGAACTGATGAATCAACTTGGTGAAAGTGATGAAAAGCTTTAAAGCCATGGCTAGTTGAAGTAAAGCCAAGACAGATAGTCTTAATGTGAGACAGAGCTGGCATAAGCCTTTGTCAGAATTGTATAAAAATGATTCATTTTAGTTCTTGAAATGGAACTGATGAATCAACTTGGTGAAAGTGATGAAAAGCTTTAAAGCCATGGCTAGTTGAAGTAAAGCCAAGACAGATAGTCTCAGTGTGAGGCAGAGCTGGCATAAGCCTTTGTCAGAATTGTATAAAAATGATTCATTTTACTTTTTGAAATGGAACTGATGAATCAACTTGGTGAAAGTAATCAAAAGCTTTAAAGCCATGGCTAGTTGAAGTAAAGCCAAGACAGATAGTCTCAGTGTGAGGCAGAGCTGGCATAAGCCTTTGTCAGAATTGTATAAAAATGATTTATTTTACTTTTTGAAATGGAACTGATGAATCAACTTGGTGAAAGTGATGAAAAGCTTTAAAGCCATGGCTAGTTGAAGTAAAGCCAAGACAGATAGTCTCAGTGTGAGGCAGAGCTGGCATAAGCCTTTGTCAGAAATGTATAAAAATGATTTATTTTACTTGTTGAAATGGAACTGATGAATAAACTTGGTGAAAGTGATGAAAAGCTTTAAAGCCATGGCTAGTTGAAGTAAAGCCAAGACAGATAGTCTCAGTGTGAGGCAGAGCTGGCATAAGCCTTTGTCAGAATTCTATAAAAATGATTTATTTTACTTGTTGAAATGGAACTGATGAATCAACTTGGTGAAAGTGATGAAAAGCTTTAAAGCCATGGCTAGTTGAAGTAAAGCCAAGACAGATAGTCTCAGTGTGAGGCAGAGCTGGCATAAGCCTTTGTCAGAATTCTATAAAAATGATTTATTTTACTTTTTGAAATGGAACTGATGAATCAACTTGGTGAAAGTGATGAAAAGCTTTATAGCCATGGCTAATTGAAGTAAAGCCAAGACAGATAGTCTCAGTGTGAGGTAGAGCTGGCATAAGCCTTTGTCAGAATTGTATAAAAATGATTCATTTTACTTTTTGAAATGGAACTGATGAATCAACTTGGTGGAAGTAATGAAAATCTTTAAAGCCATGGCTAATTGAAGTAAAGCCAAGACAGATAGTCTTATTGTGAGGCAGAGCTGGCATAAGCCTTTGTCAGAATTGTATAAAAATGATTCATTTTACTTGTTGAAATGCAACTGATGAATCAACTTGGTGAAAGTGATGAAAAGCTTTAAAGCCATGGCTAGTTGAAGTAAAGCCAAGACAGATAGTCTCAGTGTGAGGCAGAGCTGGCATAAGCCTTTGTCAGAATTCTATAAAAATGATTTATTTTACTTTTTGAAATGGAACTGATGAATCAACTTGGTGAAAGTAATGAAAAGCTTTAAAGCCATGGCTAATTGAAGTAAAGCCAAGACAGATAGTCTTATTGTGAGGCAGAGCTGGCATAAGCCTTTGTCAGAAATGTATAAAAATGATTTATTTTACTTTTTGAAATGGAACTGATGAATCAACTTGGTGAAAGTGATGAAAAGCTTTAAAGCCATGGCTAGTTGAAGTAAAGCCAAGACAGATAGTCTCAGTGTGAGGCAGAGCTGGCATAAGCCTTTGTCAGAATTCTATAAAAATGATTTATTTTACTTGTTGAAATGGAACTGATGAATCAACTTGGTGTAAGAGTGAAAAGCTTTATAGCCATGGCTAATTGAAGTAAAGCCAAAACAGATAGTCTCAATGTGAGGCAGAGCTGGTGTTAAGCCTTGGTCAGAATTGTATAAAAATGATTTAGTTTACTTGTTGAAATGGAACTGATGAATCAACTTGGTGGAAGGGATGAAAAGCTTGAGAGCCATGGCTAATTGAAGTAAGCCAAGACAGATAGTCTCAGTGGGAGGCAGAGCTGGCATAAGCCTTTGTCAGAATTGTATAAAAATGATACATTTTAGTTGTTGAAATGGAACTGATAAATCAACATTGGAAGTGATGAAAAGCTTTAGAGCAATGGCTAGTTGAAGTAAAGCCAAGACAGATAGTCCCAGTGTGAGGCAGAGCTGGCATAACCCTTTTTCACAATGTTTCGGATAGTTTCTAAGTCTGTGTAAATGCAATGCAAATATTGACAACAGGAATAATCTAGTTGACATGAGTAAGTTGATCTTCTAAGTTGATATATCTTTCCTTTTTACTTAATTTCGGACACTTTCCTTGACTTATCATTTTATCTTAATTTCGATATCACGGAAAATTTAACGACTTTTGAGTTCCTTCAATCGAAAGAATGAATTAAACGACAGTAAAAATTCATTTAGTAGGTTTCGAGTTTTCAGCTACACACTAAAAAAGGAAATTATTTGAATATTAGTCACAAAAAAGAAAAAAAAAGGGCCAAGAAACGGACATCAGCACCGCCAGTAGGGACCGTAAAGTCTAATACCACATTCTTCTTCTTCTTCTTCAAAAAAAAGTCAGGCCTAGAAGAACTGAAAACGAGGAAAGAGAAAACCCCAAAGAAAATTTCAAGAAATGAATAATCTCCAATTCACAAAGCTGCATCTTGGTTCTTTTACTTAGCCCCTCCTTTCCCCTGGAGGGCCATAGAGTAGCAATATTATTTTGCTACAACGCCGTATCCTGATCATTCGACCAGAGCGCCCCGTTAAGGTCCTCGGCTACTTAACCTGTCCCTCTAGCAACCTTTCCAGGATTATTTTGGTTGTTCCTGATTTGCAAAACGGGGGGTGGGGGATATCCATGTGTCGTAAGGCAATCTTCCATTCCGCATTTATTTGATTTACCACTAATACGTTTATCGTCACTTTCGAACGTCATCAAGAAAGGGATTTTGGTTTATCTTTATGCACTTATTTAACAATCAATAATTAAATGTTTTAGTTATTAACGAATTAATTATAATTAATATAAAAAGGTATAATTAATTAAAAAAATACTTTATTAATTTCTAATAATAATTTAAATTGTCAAGTAATAATTAGGTAACTATCATCTAATACTTGGAGTCGTCTTTGTAACTGCAGATGAATGCTCACAGTTTGACAGCCTTATTCGTTGACGGAAAGTACGCTACTATCATGAATTATGTGCTTTAAATTCTGGGAATAATTGTTATTTCTCTGTACATTTCTTAAGTCAATCAAAAGCTGAGACATTCAACGTGTTTCGGCAAACGACCTCTTCTTGTGAATTGTCGCCTTGTGTAAGAATGATACCAAAACACACACCAAAAACAAGAAGAACAATAGGGAATTTCTCAAGACAGTGGGAAACAAATTAGAATAAATATTTCGGCCCTACGTCCAAGGGCCGTCCTCAGCAATACAAAAATATATAAGAAAAAAAAACTTACAACAGGATAAAATCGATAAAACTAAAATGAAGAATTTTTTCAAAACGGTCCCAGTATCCTTACCTCAGCGAAGTTCAACCGGGACCCTTTTTAAAATATATCATTGGTCAACTGCTCCCCACAAGCGAGCCGTAAATAGCGACGTAGACCGCACTGACTTTCCATCACAATTACCAAAAACAAGAAGAACAATAGGGAATTTCTCAAGACAATGGGAAACAAATCAGAATGAATATTTCGGCCCTCTGTCCAGGGGCCTTCCTCAGCAATACAAAAATATATAAGAAAAAAAACTTACAACAGGATAAAATCAATGAAACTAAAATGAAAAATCTTTCAAAAAATTCCCAGCATCCTTACCTCAGCGTAGTTCAGCCAGGACTGAAATATTCATTCTAATCTTTTTCCCACTGTCTTGAGAAATTCCCAATTATTCTTCTTGTTTTTAGTGTTTTTGATGGAAAGGTAGTGTGGTCTTCGTCGCTATTTTATGCTGCCAAAATATTTGAAACCTCCTATTCTTCAGTCCCTTCACTGTTGACCAGATTTCCTTAAGCAATATGGGAAATAACCGCATTTGAAGTTAATTTAATCTTATTTTTGTTTATGACAAGTCCGACAACCTTTTCCCTACGTCCCAGTTCATTTATGTTTTGCTGCGTCTTTTCTGAGTAGTGAGTAAGAAGGGCAATATCCTCATGACGCATGTTGCTTTATTATGATACTTTATATTTTTCCTATGTTGCTTTATATTTTTCCTATGTCGCTTTATATTTTTCCTACGTTGCTTTATATTTTTCCTATGTTGCTTTATATTTTTCCCATGTTGCTTTATATTTTCCTATGTTGCTTTATATTTTTCCTGCATTTATAAGTTAATTATGATTAACCGATACCGAGTATATCAAAGTTTTCTTCAATTCTAGAGAGGCAACAGGTCTTGTTTAAAATATCATCCGCATAATTGAACAGTGAGAGATCCATTCTCCGGAAGATAAAACTCATTTTACCGCGTTCTGGCTCTCAAGGACGCCATTATTAAACAACAGCGGACTTTAACCCCTTTTTAGTTTCTGTATTCTTTATAACAGTTTTGTCTTGTTTAGCCCAACTCTAATTACAGGTATTCCCTTACAAGAGAAGGCATTGAATTGGCAAACAAACTTGTGAATGTAACCTTAACAGGAAATCAAACAGTAGATGCCTCGGAATCTGATATAAGATCTTCAATACGTCCGAAAGATCGTCATAGAAATTGTGCAGAACGCTCTATATCTGGGGACATCGACTTTGATATAGAATCTGCAGAACGTCCGAGAAAAAGGAAAATGATTAAAACTCCTAGCAAACGTGGATTAAATGTACTCGAAAGTGATAAAAACTTTTCCTGTCGTGTAGTAGATAACGATTCTGGTAAAACAGGAAAAATTGTTGGGTCTGGTGATGAAAAAGAAGAAATAACACTTAGTGATAGTGACAGTGTTTGCATGGGAGAAGATAGTAGCTTAAATAGTAAGGAAGGTTTTGTTGAATCTCAGACAATTTTGAAATTTAAGCCCAAACAATGGAGTGGCATTCAGTTTGGACAGCATTCATCTGTATTAAAGAACAAAGAAGCAAAAACCCTCAGATCGGATGATTTACCCTTAGAGACGAATTTTTCGGAAGTATTTGAAAAACCAATAAATTCGGTTGTCGATATAAAATTATCAGAAAATGAACGAGGCCCAGTTTCTCCCCTTACTACTGGTAAAATTACTGTTATCTCTTCCCCCTCTAAGTTAAATGAAAAGAGGTCAGTACGTGCTAAAGACGGCAGTTCGTATAGTGAGATCAACGTTGCTGGGGTATCCGGAAAGCCAATGAAGTTGGCTGTGGATGTTGAATTACCTGAATCTGATAATGAATTAATTACTTCTTTAAACGTCGATAATTGTAGTTATAATATTCAGAGAGACGAGAATTTTCATATGCTGAACGATACTAAAAGCTGTTGTTCAACAGAAGAACTATCTGACCTGGAAATTTTAAGTACGCCATCCAGTCAGTATTTTGAAGAAATTAATAAGGCCTCAAACTCAGGAAATTGTCCAGTAATGCAAGATGCTCTTAGAAAATTCAGTTGTGGCGCTGAAAAGATAAATGGAGAGGAAATGCTTAAATCCGATATTTTTAGTGAAGAAATACTTGTTGAACAAGTCAATTTAGGCTGTTTAAGTGATACCTCTCCAAATAAAATCTGTTGTGGGTTAAGACTTCCGAAATCTGGAGTGTCAAACAATGAGCAAAATATTCCCCTACTGAATAAGAATTGTATTTTTGGAAGATCCAAAAAGGAAAATACGGAAGTTAAGACAGTAAAAGTAGTAGAACGTAACCCAAGTGGCTCTATCTCTTCGCAAACACTAGATAGAGCATCTGCAAATAATCGGCAAAATAATTCAGTCTGTTCTTTTTTTGCAAGCGAAGCTACTGATAATGAAAACCATTCTGACCTTGAAGTCTTGGAATTTGAGACATTTCCAAATGGAAATAAAGATCGGCAAAATCGTTTTCCTCATAGGTCAAAAAAGAAAAAGATGAAAGCTGAGAAAACAAAACCGGAGGAAGGGCATAGTTCAGATAATTCAAGGCACTCAAGCTATGACCCGGACAAAATGGGACGAAACAGTTTAATTCACTCAACTTCTTTAAACAAAACTTTTGACGGCGAAATTCTTCCTGATACTGAAATCTTGGATTCTCGGGCGTCCTCAACTGTAAATAAAGGATGGCAAAATTCTTCTCGTCGAAAATCTGAGGAAGGAAAGACAATACCCGGGAGTGCTAAATCTGAGGAAGAGCTTAACTCTATCGACTCAAGACCTTTGAGTCCTGCTAGCCTCCCTGACATACCAGACATTACATCCTTCCCTAATAATCCTGATGGCGTTAGCCTATTAAGTGTTAGAGTAAAGAAACCAACTTTACAGTATGTATATTTGACACCAGAGGGACGAGATACCTGCTTGAAAGATCAAGCAGAAGTATTGTTTGATGACAGTGATTTGTTTCTGGGGTATGGATGCTTGTGTGTCAAAAAGGACCTGTTAGAATCAGGGAAGAAATATCGAAATTTGATTGATCGGTAAGTTTCTGATTTACATATAACCTCTCATTTACGCAGTGGTTTTTGTTTGAGCCTCTTTTTTGTGTAAGGAAATAGGTAAAGGGTTCCCATATGTTAAGGTTGGTAGTATTATTAGTGAAGACGGTAGGAGCAGTGGAGATATGTTAAAAGTGGAATAGCCATGGCTCAGGTTTTGTTTTCACAGTTAAAAAAGTTTGGTAGAACAGGAAGGAAAGTCTACAAACCAAGATTAGAATATTGGAAGCTACAGTGACAATAGTGGTCAAACATGGCTCGGAAGAATGGGGACCCTGAAAAGCAGATGAAGGTTTGCTAGATGCTTTCTAGAGAGATTGTCTACGGATTGTTCTGGGTACCCGGTTGACTGATTGTATTTCAAGCACCAGGCATTACAAAAACTGGGGCTCAATCCCGCTTTCTAGTGCTATAATGAAAGAAAGGCTGAGATGGCTTGGACAAATACTGCGGAAGAAGGATGACAGATTGCCGAAGATTGTCCTTTTCGGCCATCTGTCTAGGGCTAAGCGGAAACCAGGTTAGGTTAGGTTAAAGCACTAGGATTTACAAAAACTGTGGTTCAATCTCGCTTTCTAGTGCTATAATGAAAGAAAGGTTGAAATGGCTAGGACAAATACTGCGGAAGAAGGATGACAGATTGCCGAAGATTGTTTTTTTTGGCCATCCGTCTAGGGCTAAGCGGAAACCAGGTTAGGTTAAAGCACTAGGCTTTACAAAAACTGTAGTTCAATCCTGCTTTCTAGTGCTATAATGAAAGAAAGGTTGAGAAGACTAGGAAAAATACTGCGGAAGAAGGATGACAGATTGCCGAAGATTGTTTTTTTTGGCCATCCGTCTAGGGCTAAGCGGAAACCAGGTTAGTTCAGGTTAAAGCACTAGGCTTTACAAAAACTGTGGTTCAATCCCGCTTTCTAGTGCTATAATGAAAGAAAGGTTGAGAAGGCTAGGAAAAATACTGCGGAAGAAGATGACAGATTGCCGAAAATTGTCCTTTTCGGCCATCCGTCTAGGGCTAAGCGGAAACCAGGTTAGGTTAAAGCACTAGGCTTTACAAAAACTGTAGTTCAGTCCTGCTTTCTAGTGCTATAATGAAAGAAAGGTTGAGAAGGCTAGGAAAAATACTGCGGAAGAAGGATGACAGATTGCCGAAGATTGGTTTTTTTGGCCATCCGTCTAGGGCTAAGCGGAAACCAGGTTAGTTCAGGTTAAAGCACTAGGCTTTACAAAATCTGTGGTTCAATCCCGCTTTCTAGTGCTATAATGAAAGAAAGGTTGAGATGGCTAGGACAAATACCGCGGAAGAAGGATGACAGATTGCCGAAGATTGTCCTTTTCAGCCATCCGTCTAGGGCTAAGCGGAAACCAGGTTAAGTTAGGTTAAAGCACTAGGCTTTACAAAAACTGTGGTTCAATCCCGCTTTCTAGTGCTATAATGAAAGAAAGGTTGAGAAGGCTAGGAAAAATACTGCGGAAGAAGATGACAGATTGCCGAAAATTGTCCTTTTCGGCCATCCGTCTAGGGCTAAGCGGAAACCAGGTTAGGTTAAAGCACTAGGCTTTACAAAAACTGTGGTTCAATCCCGCTTTCTCTTGCTATAATGAAAGAAAGGTTGAGATGGCTAGGACAAATACTGCGGAAGAAGGATGACATATTGCTGAAGATTGTTTTTTTTGGCCATCCGTCTAGGGCTAAGCGGAAACCAGGTTGCCCTCGACTGGAGTGGTAGGATGTCATAAAGAAAGATTTAAAGGAAGTGGGAAGTTCCTGGGAAGGTTTAAAGAAAGAGAGGCTTTGAATATATTGGGTGGAGGAGGAGTGTGCGTAGCTGTGTTGGCCTCAGGCAACTTGGTGCTGTGGTGAGTTCTTAGTAGTAGAAGCATTGAGGATTTAGAGTTTGTTGGCTCGCCAATCTATAAATCCAGGCTTTTCCTCAAAACGCCTCAAACTTGAAAATTCTCTAATTTTATTTTAATTAATTAAGGAATAATTAAAATTTCTACTTTTATTTAATTAATTAAGAGTTTCTTTTTGAGGGAGCAATGCGCATTTGACGGCATTTACATTGGGTATAATTGTAAACAAGGAAGCATTTTAACGTGTCACCTAGCTTCTTCCCTATTTTTTTTTTTTTTTTTTTATTTAACTTTCGGTACCATAAATTTAATTGCTGTTTAGGCTAAATTTATCTAAAGGGTATAATACGTGACAGAAAGATTCAAACAGCAATATAGTTTGAAGATATTTAATCATTTTTGGGGTATGACTGCATTTGGGTAAAAAGAAGGAATTTTTAGTATATGGGAAGTAATAGTATCTGGCTGTGAGGTTAATTTCTATTAAAAAAAAAAAAAAAAACGGGATATTTAAACAATGATTCGAAACAGTACTTTGGCTTTTTGAACTTTAATATTAAATTTTTATTTTTTGATTGAATAGCTAAAGTGCATTGAATGAAGGCGAACTCTGGTATGAGTGTGGCATATCGTGGAAATACAGCCAATATATTCTAAAGGTAAGTCGTCTGGCACCGGAGGGTTCATTTCGTTGTTATTTGGTCGAAACAAATGTTCTTCTTGAACATGTGAGTGACTTGTGAAAGTTTTCCTAAACGAAAATGATTATGAGAGCATATTTCTGAGAAAGATTTATTATGCCTTTTCCCATGAAATTTCCTAAGTTTAAAATACTCATTTGATTGAACTTATATGAATCAAACAAAAATATGCGCAAAAATGCGCGAAAGATAGGGCTCGATCCTATTTTCTAGAGCTATAATAAAAGGAAGGTTAAGATGGCTAGGCCACTTTTTTTGGAATGAAAGAATACAGATTGCCAAATGTTATGCCAGGTGGGTGGCATAAATACGTGCATAAAATTAAGAGTGATTGTAATTTTACTGAGAAACAAACGTAATACAAATGTAAAGAGATTGGAGTCACTTAAAATGTTGATTATCTGAATAGAAAAAAAGATATAGGTTTATGGTAGTCTCAAAAAGTTTTCTGCTCATAAAGTTTTATACCTTTCTAGGAGGATTTTATGGTTGATTATAGTGTGTGTAGTTATGAGCGTCACTTTCAAGACACCAATTTCCTTTCCGTTGCAGCTCTACAATACTGCAGATGCAGATAAACATTTTTCTATGAAGTATACAATTTTTAATTGTCAGTTGAAAAAAAATGAAACGATCGACGGTGAAACGCCCTCAGAGTTTTAATGTAACACCCTTAGCGGCTCCTATATACAGTTCAAAAAATTGGCCACTTGTATCACTTACAGTCCTTCCCGTATGGATTGTGGAAAATCTTTTTATCCCTAGATACATAGTTGTTGAGCCTTTCGACTATTTTGAATAAAATAGTTTTCTTAGAATTTCGATCAGATTTCTTTTTGTGGTTGGTAGTAACAAGGGACCGGGAAAGAGGGCCGGTTGCACTCCAGTTACTTTTGACTCTTAAAATGGGTACTAGAACTTCCAATTCTAAATCAAATAAGTTTCTTTCGAAGTTTCTACGATAATTTCTTCCATACGAAGTGTCCTAACGAAAAACAAATATATATTTAATTCATATCGCTCTTTACTTGGGTGTCACTATTGCGCTGGTAAAGGTTAGTCAATCTAATAATGAAAGAATTATCACTCCTATTCAGTGTTTTGTAAACTGTAATTTATGGTAGATGGTTCTTCATTCATTTTGTGTATTGTTTTTTTTTTATTGTTTTTCTTGAAATTTTTTTCAAGAAAAAAAGTACTTACTTTTTTATTGAAAAAAAGTAAGGGCCATCGTTTGGCCACACATTTGTTGCACAATGAAAAGCATGCCGTTACTGAATAAGCCGAGAAGGGGTCATAATTAAAATTTAAAGTGCCTTCACGGAACTTCGTGGGAGGGGGTAGAGAGCCTTTGAATAGGTTGAAAAGGAAAAATATCATACAAAGCTGTGTTATCCCTAGACTGCTTAGTCCTGCAGTGAGTTGTCAGTAGCAGCAAAAGTGGTACTATCGTAGTATCGTAGTATTGTTGTGGTACTAGCAGCAGTGGTACTACGTAGTATCATAGTATCGTAGTGGTACTAGCAGCAAAAGTGGTACTTATGCTATAGCGCATTATCGTGTATTTTGTGCATCCTTTTATATTATCAGGCTCACTTGTGTCCCGGACAACAGCTGGCCAAACAAATAATGAGTACTTGTACTGCCAAGGCTACGAGAGCTAATTCCGAAAGCCCCTCTAAAAACGAAATATATTGCATAGGTAATTCTGGTGGATACCAATCTGATGAATTTATAATACCTAAATTTGAGAAAGTCACGTTAAATAATCTCTTAATTTTTTTCTTATTACCTCCTCCTATCCCATTCAGGGACATATTGTTGTCCTTTGGGCTCTAGATGGACTGCCAAAAGCAAGATTTCGGTAGCCTGGTAATCTGACAATCTTATTAAAGCCTTGACTAAGACCACCTTTGTTTCAGTGTAGCCTCAGAACATGGGATTCTGTACGCTCTTTGTACAGAAGGATAGAAAAGGAAAATAAAACACAAAATGGATTTTCACGACAAAAATAAATGCACAGGGAGGTCATTACGTTAAGAGTCGTTTTTATGGTTCATTAATGTGTCATGAATGCCCCATACTTCCATTTTTTGTCTTGAAAAATTAAATTTGTGGGGGCAATTTACAGTAATGTCAAATTTTCCGGGTAGTAAAAAACAGCAATTATTTAACTTTTGTGCATTTGACACATCTTTAAGAAAGGAAGATTATGCGTATTTCCTTCTAAGAAGACTTGTTTTTACTGTCAGATTTTGCTTTAAACTTCATACCAAGATCACGCCTACCTTTCCTTCAAACAGCCAATAGCCAGTGGTACTTCCATATGATGAGCGCTATACCTATAAACGAGTTTTGATTTTCTAAGAAATTGACCCTTAAAACAAGGATAACTTTTAAAAGACAAACAGAACTCTCTAAAAGTAATTAGGCATTATTATCTCTTCCGTATGATTTGTACAATAATAAAAGGCAGGCGTGTTCAACGTGTACTGATGTGACAAATAGAGAGCTTGCTTTTTTTATTCAATTAATGTCAAAATTTTTCTTTCAGAAGTGGAGGACTTGTTAAAGTTTTTCTAAACGACCGTGATTGTGACGAGTTATCCCCTTGTGCATCACAAGCCTTCTTACTTCCAATAGTTCCTCGGGTGACAACCAGTCAAACAAGTATAGAGCCTTTGTCATCAACTAAGGTTGTGAGAGCCATCTCTAAAAGCCCTGCCAAGAAGAAAATCAATAGCACGATTAATTCCGTGGACTACCAATGTGATGAATTTATAGCCCCTAAATTGAAAGCGTCTCATCAAATAGCTTCTTCCCAGAGCACTCCTTCTAATATTTGTTTGTCGTCGGCATCTACATTCTCCGAACTTTCAAGGGAAGCAACTGTGTCTGACCTAACAATTGAAAAAGTAAACCTAAGGCCAGGAGACTTTAAAGTTTATTTACTGGTTGACACGGGAGAAACTTCTGGGTATGTGTTTTAATTACTTAATAAATGTGACAAGCTTTTTAAAGATCATAGCATTTGGCATTAATAAATAATTAAATAAAAATAATACAATTAAAATGCTTGCTGAATTAAGATAAACTTATATTTAAAAAAAAAAACTATCACAAGCAAAAATGACAAAAACTATGTCTTACCTCAATTAATAGCTCATACCTTAATTAACTTACCTCAATTAACTTACCTCATTAACATATGTCTTACCTCAATTAACATAAAGTTGACACTGTCGTATATCAGTGGCAATAGTGGCGAAGCCGATGAAGTAAGGTTAAGCCATCTAATCAGCCGTATGGTTTTTCGTGGCAATCCTTTTTTATAACCCTAGGCTGATATAGCCTAGCTCATTGCTGTAGCCTAGCCATCACTCAAAAATGGATATTTTGTCAGATGTCATCTCATTTTCACTGCAAGTTCATCCGTCATGAAGGTCCAATAGCTACGTTGAAATATTCTTTATTCTTTTCGATTTCTAATGGCGCCATCTTTTTTGTCATACAATCTACGTCGGTTACTGTATGATGATTTGCCCCGCGTTCAACAGAGCTTATTGCAGCTAATTTTAATTAATTATTTAAAAAGAGTAATTACTGTGCTCTTTTGAACGCGGCTTGACAGAAAAATCAATTTTGCGCGATTAGTTGAAAATCAGGAGAAATGGTCACAGTCTTGGCACACAGGACTTGTAATTCTATCTCCTTTGGGGCGAGATTTTAAGTCTTGGTTGAGCAAATCCTTTGACTTGAGGTGGGGGTGAGTGTTTTGACTCTTAAAGCTCATTTACCATGAGTCTGGGGAGCTTATGGTTAAACAAATTTCGAAGTAACATCTGATTTACAGAGATCCTAGGTGAGGCGGAAAAACTTCTGGCTTTCTATAAGAACAAGAACAATAGAATGATCACATTCTATTGGTCTGACTTTTGTCTCTATTAACTGTCTATATTTATATAATCTGGCGATGTACCCGAAGTAAAAAATAATTTTTCTAAAACATTAAACGAGACTTACTCCAAAGGGGGGGGGGTATTGGATTACCCCCGGAAAATCCAAGAACGTGCTGTTGAAAAAAAAATTCTGCCGAATAAATTTCTCAGATGACAGTTCAGGTATCCAGTAATTGCGCCATTATATACCTTTCAGGTTTCTTTTCTGGTGGTCGCCAGTAATTGAAGACTCTGGCAAACACTGATTTAAAGTCTGATTGTTACAGTATTCTACTCTATTCTATACTCTATTCTCTATTCTATACGATTGTTACTCTATTTTATACGCCTATTGTGTTCCTATTTCCCAAAAATTATAACTGAAATGAAAAAAAACAAAAAAACAGTAGAGTCTAAAACTTTGTAGCTCAATAGTGTCGTTGAACACAATCCAATAATTATAATTATTATAATAATTATAATAATAATTATATTATTATTATTATAATTATAATAATTATTTAATTATATAATTATATATATATATATATATATATATATATATATATATATATATATATATATATATATATATATATATATATATACATATATATATATATATATATATATATATATATATATACATATATATATATATATATATATATATATATATATATATATATGTTCGGAATGTAAATGTAAATGTTCGGAATTTTAACCCCCCTAAATCCCTTTGCTCTTTTTATGTAATGGCTAAAAGCGTATAATTTTACTAAACCCATTTCCAGACGGCTTGAATCTCTGTTCCAAAATCTAAATCCAGGATAGTGTCTACTCAGGATACTCCTGCAATTACTCTCCTCGGCCACCAGAACTAGGCTATGGTTGGAGAGAGGAGGGGCACTAGCTCAATTATAGTTTATTATTTGGAAGGCTTATATAAAAAAAAAGTTTAATTTTTATTATTCAGATGAACTAGCCTATATGCACACAATAATGTTGAATATTCTAGTTATTTTTACTGAGAATGAAAGAGCGAATAGAATTTGGCTTCTAAACAAATGGTGGGAGCTGTAACCCGTAAATCTTTCAAATGTAATAGCTAAAATATATTTTTTAGAGGTATTTTATATATAGGTAAAATATATTTTGGGAGGGCTTGGATATCCCTCCCAAAATCAAAATACAAAATAGTGTTTACGCAGGATTCTCATGGCCATTTCCTGGCTTTATAGTATTGGGTTGTATCCTACAGCGCAATTTGACTCCCCATTTTTCAAAGTTTCCGTTTTTATTTATTGTTCCTGAGTTAGTGACTACCCCCCCCCCCCCCATTCACTTTAACAGACTGTAGTGGGGGCCTTTGTAGAGATTCATCTCTGTGTTGTTTTGGATATTTATAAATAATATTTTTGTTATAAAAATATTACTCGTTTATATTGTATAGGTCCTTTGGGAAAAGTAACCAAAAGGTCCTTACTCTAGACGAGTTGAGAAAGCAAGATGTTCCCTTCGAAGTACGGCGATTAAATGTTGGTGATTATTTGTGGGTTGCCAGGAGCAACTCTGACCCATCAAAGGAGCTGGTTCTTCCATTTGTGATAGAAAGGAAGCGTCTTGATGACCTAGCCTCGAGTATAAAAGATGGAAGATATAGAGAACAAAAGGTGAAGAATATTTATTACTCAGTAAATTGAAAATAGTATAATGGGGGCTAATATGTTCTGGGGACTATTGTCAACTGGCGTCTAGCATAAAAGATGAACTGTGTCAAGAACAAAAGGTGAAGAATATTTATTAACTAGTAGTAAGATTATGGAATAATGGGGGCTAATGTGACCTTGCCTATAGCATAAAAACTGGAAGATGTGAGGAACAAAATGTGGAAACTATTTATTGCTTAATAAAATGATAATGGGATTATGGGAGCTAATATGTTCTGTGGGCAAATGTGCCCTAGCCTCTAGTATAAAAGATGAACGGTGTCGGTAGTGAAAGGTGAAGAATATTTATTAACTAGTAATATGATAACAGAATAATGGGGGCTAATTTGACCTGGCCTAGAGTATAAAAGTTGGAAGATGTGAGGAACAAAATGTGGAAACTATTTATTGCTTAGTAAAATGATAATGAAATTATGGGGGCTAATATGTTCTGGGGGCAAATGTGACCTAGCCTCTAGCATAAAAGATGAATGGTGTCGGGAACAATAGGTGAAGAAAATTTATTAACTAGTAATATGATTACAGAATAATGGGGGCTAATTTGACCTGGCCTAGAGTATAAAAGTTGGAAGATGTGAGGAACAAAATGTGGAAACTATTTATTGCTTAGTAAAATGATAATGAAATTATGGGGGCTAATATGTTCAGGGGGCAGATGTGACCTAGCCTCTAGCATAAAAGATGAATGGTGTCGGGAACAATAGGTGAAGAAAATTTATTAACTAGTAATATGATTACAGAATAATGGGGGCTAATTTGACCTGGCCTAGAGTATAAAAGTTGGAAGATGTGAGGAACAAAATGTGGAAACTATTTATTGCTTAGTAAAATGATAATGAAATTATGGGGGCTAATATGTTTTGGGGGGAAATGTGACCTAGCCTCTAGCATAAAAGATGAATGGTGTCGGGAACAATAGGTGAAGAAAATTTATTAACTAGTAATATGATTACAGAATAATGGGGGCTAATTTGACCTGGCCTAGAGTATAAAAGTTGGAAGATGTGAGGAACAAAATGAGGAAACTATTTATTGCTTAGTAAAATGATAATGAAATTATGGGGGCTAATATGTTCTGGGGGCAGATGTGACATAGCCTCTAGCATAAAAGATGAATGGTGTCGGGAACAATAGGTGAAGAAAATTTATTAACTAGTAATATGATTACAGAATAATGGGGGCTAATTTGACCTGGCCTAGAGTATAAAAGTTGGAAGATGTGAGGAACAAAATGTGGAAACTATTTATTGCTTAGTAAAATGATAATGAAATTATGGGGGCTAATATGTTCTGGGGGCAGATGTGACCTAGCCTCTAGCATAAAAGATGAATGTTGTCGGGAACAATAGGTGAAGAAAATTTATTAACTAGTAATATGATTACAGAATAATGGGGGCTAATTTTACCTGGCCTAGAGTATAAAAGTGGGAAGATGTGAGGAACAAAATGTGGAAACTATTTATTGCTTAGTAAAATGATAATGAAATTATGGGGGCTAATATGTTCTGTGGGCAGATGTGACCTAGCCTCTAGCATAAAAGATGAATGGTGTCGGGAACAATAGGTGAAGAAAATTTATTACCTAGTAATATGATTACAGAATAATGGGGGCTAATTTGACCTGGCCTAGAGTATAAAAGCTGGAAGATGTGAGGAACAAAATGTGGAAACTATTTATTGCTTAGTAAAATGATAATGAAATTATGGGGGCTAATATGTTCTGGGGGCAGATGTGACCTAGCCTCTAGCATAAAAGATGAATGGTGTCGGGACCAATAGGTGAAGAAAATTTATTAACTAGTAATATGATTACAGAATAATGGGGGCTAATTTGACCTGGCCTAGAGTATAAAAGTTGGAAGATGTGAGGAACAAAATGTGGAAACTATTTATTGCTTAGTAAAATGATAATGAAATTATGGGGGCTAATATGTTCTGGGGGCAGATGTGACCTAGCCTCTAGCATAAAAGATGAATGGTGTCGGGAACAATAGGTGAAGAAAATTTATTAACTAATAATATGATTACAGAATAATGGGGGCTAATTTGACCTGGCCTAGAGTATAAAAGTTGGAAGATGTGAGGAACAAAATGTGGAAACTATTTATTGCTTAGTAAAATGATAATAAAATTATGGGGGCTAATATGTTCTGGGGGCAGATGTGACCTAGCCTCTAGCATAAAAGATGAATGGTGTCGGGAACAATAGGTTAAGAAAATTTATTAACTAGTAATATGAGTACAGAATAATGGGGGCTAATTTGACCTGGCCTAGAGTATAAAAGTTGGAAGATGTGAGGAACAAAATGTGGAAACTATTTATTGCTTAGTAAAATGATAATGAAATTATGGGGGCTAATATGTTCTGGGGGCAGATGTGACCTAGCCTCTAGCATAAAAGATGAATGGTGTCGGGAACAATAGGTGAAGAAAATTTATTAACTAGTAATATGATTACAGAATAATGGGGGCTAATTTGACCTGGCCTAGAGTACAAAAGTTGGAAGATGTGGGGAACAAAATGTGGAAACTATTTATTGCTTAGTAAAATGATAATGATATTATGGGGGCTAATATGTTCTGGGGGCAGATGTGACGTAGCCTCTAGCATAAAAGATGAATGGTGTCGGGAACAATAGGTGAAGAAAATTTATTAACTAGTAATATGATTACAGAATAATGGGGGCTAATTTGACCTGGCCTAGAGTATAAAAGTTGGAAGATGTGAGGAACAAAATGTGGAAACTATTTATTGCTTAGTAAAATGATAATGAAATTATGGGGGCTAATATGTTCTGGGGGCAGATGTGACCTAGCCTGTAGCATAAAAGATGAATGGTGTCGGGAACAATAGGTGAAGAAAATTTATTAACTAGTAATATGATTACAGAATAATGGGGGCTAATTTGACCTGGCCTAGAGTATAAAAGTTGGAAGATGTGAGGAACAATATGTGGAAACTATTTATTGCTTAGTAAAATGATAATGAAATTATGGGGGCTACTATGTTCTGGGGGCAGATGTGACCTAGCCTCTAGTATAAAAGATGAATGGTGTCGGGAATAATAGGTGAAGAAAATTTATTAACTAGTAATATGATTACAGAATAATGGGGGCTAATTTGACCTGGCCTAGAGTATAAAAGTTGGAAGATGTGAGGAACAAAATGTGGAAACTATTTATTGCTTAGTAAAATGATAATGAAATTATGGGGGCTACTATGTTCTGGGGGCAGATGTGACCTAGCCTCTAGCATAAAAGATGAATAGTGTCGGGAACAATAGGTGAAAAAATTTATTAACTAGTAATATGATTACAGAATAATGGGGGCTAATTTGACCTGGCCTAGAGTATAAAAGTTGGAAGATGTGAGGAACAAAATGTGGAAACTATTTATTGCTTAGTAAAATGATAATGAAATTATGGGGGCTAATATGTTCTGGGGGCAGATGTTACCTAGGCTCTAGCATAAAAGATGAATGGTGTCGGGAACAATAGGTGAAGAAAATTTATTAACTAGTAATATGATTACAGAATAATGGGGGCTACTTTGACCTGGCCTAGAGTGTAAAAGTTGGAAGATGTGGGGAACAAAATGTTGAAACTATTTATTGCTTAGTAAAATGATAATGAAATTGTGGGGGCTAATATGTTCTGGGGACAGATGTGACCTAGCCTCTAGCATAAAAGATGAATGGTGTCGGGAACAATAGGTGAAGAAAATTTATTAACTAGTAATATGATTACAGAATAATGGGGGCTAATATGTTCTGGGGGCAGATGTGACCTAGCCTCTAGCATAAAAGATGAATGGTGTCGGGAACAATAGGTGAAGAAAATTTATTAACTAGTAATATGATTACAGAATAATGGGGGCTAATTTGACCTGGCCTAGAGTATAAAAGTTGGAAGATGTGGGGAACAAAATGTGGAAACTATTTATTGCTTAGTAAAATGATAATGAAATTATGGGGGCTAATATGTTCTGGGGGCAGATGTGATCTAGTCTCTAGCATAAAAGATGAATGGTGTCGGGAACAATAGGTGAAGAAAGTTTATTAACTAGTAATATGATTACAGAATAATGGGGGCTAATTTGACCTGGCCTAGAGTTTAAAAGTTGGAAGATGTGGGGAACAAAATGTGGAAACTATTTATTGCTTAGTAAAATGATAATGAAATTATGGGGGCTAATATGTTCTGGGGGCATATGTGACCTAGCCTCTAGCATAAAAGATGAATGGTGTTGGGAACAATAGGTGAAGAAAATTCATTAACTAGTAATATGATTACAGAATAATGGGGGCTAATATGTTCTGGGGGCAGATGTGACCTAGCCTCTAGCATAAAAGATGAATGGTGTCGGGAACAATAGGTGAAGAAAATTTATTACCTAGTAATATGATTACAGAATAATGGGGGCTAATTTGACCTGGCCCAGAGTATAAAAGTTGGAAGATGTGAGGAACAAAATGTGGAAACTATTTATTGCTTAGTAAAATGATAATGAAATTATGGGGGCTAATATTTTCTGGGGGCAGATGTGACCTAGCCTCTAGCATAAAAGATGAATGGTGTCGGGAATAATAGGTGAAGAAAATATATGAACTAGTTATATGATTACAGAATAATGGGGGCTAATTTGACCTGGCCTAGAGTTTAAAAGTTGGAAGATGTGGGGAACAAAATGTGGAAACTATTTATTGCTTAGTAAAATGATAATGAAATTATGGTGGCTAATATGTTCTGGGGGCAAATGTGACCTAGCCTCTAGAATAAAAGATGAACGGTGTCGGTAGTGAAAGGTGAAGAATATTTATTTCTAAGTATAATGATAATAGAATAAGGGGGGGGGGGGCTAATATGTTTTTGGGGTTAATTTAACATAACCTCTAGTATAAATGATGAAATAAAGGGGACTACTATGTTATGGAAGCTAATGTGATCTATCCTCAAGTATAAAAGATGAAATACATAGAGAGCTAAAGGTGAAGAATTTTTACCAATTAGTAAAATGATTATAGAATAACAGGGGCTAGATGTGACGATTTAGCCTCTAGCATAAAAGATGAACGGTGTCGGAAACTAAATGTGAAGAACATGCATTGCTTAGTAAAGTGATGATAGAATAATGGGAGGTAATGTGATCTAGCCTCAAATATAAAAGGTAAAATATATAGAGAACAGAAAGTGAAGAATATTTATTACTTAGCAAAGTTATAATGGAATCATGCGGGCTAATGTTTCCTGGGAGCTATTGTGACCTAGCCTCTTGTATAAAAGATGAACACTGTCGGGAAAAAAAGGTGAAAAATATTTATTACTTAGTAAAATGGTGATAGAATAATGGGGGCTAATATGTACCGGGGGCTAATGTGACCTAGCCTATAGCATAAATGATGAAATGTTTGGGGAACTAAAGGTGAAAACTATTTTTTGCTCACTAAAATGATAATAAATGATGGAGCCTGCTACGTTATGGAGGTTAATGTGACCTAGCCTCTACTATAAAACATGGAAGAAATGCAGAAACAAACGAGGTTATGAATTGCTTATTAAATGATAACAAAAAAAATGCAGGGTTAATGTGCTATGTATAAGAGACTGTTTATATTTTTCTTATTAATTATCATTACTCTTTTGGAATGCTAAACATTTTTTTTATTACTTTTATATATATTAGCATTTATATAAAACATTAAAAATATTAAGATTAAATTAAAACATTAAAAATATTGCATATAAAAAATATTAATTATTCATTTTATACAAACATTAGAAAATGTTTAGCTATTGTATTATTTTTATAAGGATTTAAGATATCCTTCTCCCTCCAGATTTAATTTGAGGAACTCACGAACGCCAGGAAATTTGACGAAAGAAAAACCACTAGTAATCATCTGTCACCCTATGACATAGAAATAAAAAACAAATTCCCCGAACCCATCTTAGGTCTGTTCATGCCGGAAAACCATGATCTTCCAAGATTTGTCTTTTGGTTCTTCAAAAATTATGAAGTTTTCAAGGCAGTATCTTACCTTTGTCAGTGATGCTACGTTAAACCATGAAGATTTAGAAGCTAGACTGGTTAGTTGCATTTCGCAACTCTTTTCGTCCGTTAAAATCCAAACATTAGCAATGTGTTGAGGCAAAGACTGCTACATTTTGAATGAAATGATACATCTTCTTAAGCTGTGTGTTCCATTTGTTTCTAGCTACCTTTTTTGTGGTCTCTTGCCCACGTTTATTTCTTTTAAATATGGCGCCCGCTGCTACCAGTTTAATTTCTGAATTTTTCCTAATTTTCTTACATATATAAGGTTGTGTTTCGCTTCACCAATTCAGTTAGATTTTGTTTCTTTCATTCGCAAAATCTGTTTTAGCCATTTCAACCTTGTTCTTATTATAGCCCTAGAAAGTGAACCACATTTTTCGTACAGTTCTCCTTTAGAAATACGGTCTGTAAAACGGGAACCCAGAACTATCCGCTAACAATTTCTCTGTTAAACATTTAACGAATCCTCTTTCGTCTTACAAAGTGCCCACTTCTCGGAACCATACATGACCACTATCATCAACATTGTTTCCAATATTTATTCTTATGTCGTACACTTAATTTCTTATTCTTCCAAACTTTTTTCATTTCTAAAAAAAAAAAAAACCATGGCCGTTGGCTATTCTGCTTTTTACATCTTCATTGTATCAACCACCTTTAGTAATAATACTACTCAGGTACGTGAAGCTATCCATTTGATCGACCTCTTCACCATCATTTATTCGTTGTCTAAGCAGCTTAATCTTCTTAGAATTAATCGTGAAACTTAATCTTGCAGCCTGAACTCTAAAAACCTCTTAAAATGTATTCATTTTGCTAAAATTTTTATCTAGGACACTTAAATCGCCTGCATAATATGGCCCTTAGTGAGTTTTACCCTCCCATTTGGTTCCATGTCTTTGGTGTATTCCTTTCGACAGCCCATCAAAATGATCCAGATAATGTGGACAGAGGCAGTAACGATGTAAAAAGTAGGATAGCCAAGACCTAGGCGCATGGGTTGAAAAAAGTCTGGAAAAATAGGAAGATAAGTGTTAAGATAAGATTAATGGAAGCCACAGCAATGGCAGCGGTCTTGCATAGCTCTGAAACTTGAGCCTTTCGAAAGTTTGAGGAAGAAATGTTATATGTTTTCCAAAGGAACTGTCTAAGGATAGTTTTAAGTAGCCTACTCGTTTGACTGGTGGTATGCCAAAGAATAAATTATACGAAAAATGTAGTTTATACATAAATATTAGCTAAAACAGGAAATAGGGAAAATAAGAAGCTCAAAATTTGAGCTTTCTTTAAATGAATAAATAGACTTATACTAAGTCTAATCTTGGTTGGTGTACCTTGTCGGGACAATTCACAATGATAATAAAAGTAATGTCATTTTTTCAATAAAGTATTTCATTAAAATGGTCATTTTGCTTATTGTGCGTTTATTTTTAAATGTTGCTCATTTTAAACGAAAAAATCCTCTTCTTCTTTAAGAAAACTGTGTTTTTTAAGGTAAATATTTAATTTATTTTAGTCAGAAAACATGAAAATCCCCTTGAAGTTGTCACGAAATTGCTAAGTTATGTTTCTTTAATTTCTTTATTTCTTTTTTTACATTATTTTTTTTCTATCTATCTTTCATACCTCCTTTTCAGTTTCGACTGAAGCGTTGTGGTCTTCAAAATCTAATATACTTGGTCGAAGAATACGGTAATCGACAACATCTTGGATTGCCAGAGTCATCTATAATACAATCAATTGTCAATACGTATGTCATAGATGGCTTCCACATACGGTGGACAAAAACAACTACGGAATCTATAAATTATGTTAGAAGAGTCACTTCCCTTTTGACACAAAAGTTTTCAGTAAGTTTAATTAATAAAGCCATTTTATTCTTGTGGTTAATGCTAGTCTAGATCTTATATCTTTTTTACATTCATTATCTTATTTCACGCCTTATTTATTTAAATTCCAGCTATTTGGTTTCTCTTTCATTTTGTGTTTTTACCAATTATAATTTTCTGTTTTTCCTCTCTTTTCGTTTTTTATGCTTTTTTTTGTATATAGTACGTACATTTAGACCTATCGTTTATATCCTTTTCTGTTTTTTTTTTTTTGGGGGGGGGGGGCATATTGAACTAAGAATAAAGGGAACTGTTCTCCTATTTTTGACGTTCTTTTAATTTTTCCAATCACTTTTTTTACCCTTTACTTCTTTCCCTTCCTATGATTTTGAAATGGTGTCCTCACCATTTTTATGGCACTTGGTATTAAATAAGTGACATATAGCAATCACAAATTCTGTCGGTCTATCGGTCTGTCTGTCTGTCTGTCGGTCCCGGTTTTGCTACTTTAGGCACTTCCACGTAAGCTGGGACGATGAAATTTGGCAAGCGTATCAGGGACTGGACCAGATTAAATTAAAAATAGTCGTTTTCCCGATTTGACCATCTGGGGGGGGGGGAGTGTGGGGGCAGTTAATTCGGACAAAATAGAAAAAATGAAGTATGTTTAACTTATGAGTGGGTGCTGGGATCTTAATGAATTTTGATGTTTGGAATGATATTGTGTCTCAGAGCTCTTATTTTAAATCCTGACCGGTTTGTGGTGACATTGGTGGGAGTTGGAGGGGGGGCCTAAAATCTTGGGAAACACTTAGAGTGGAGGGATCGGGATGAAACTTGATGGGAAAAATAAGCACAAGTCCCAGATACATAATTGACATAATCGGAACGGACACGCTCTATTTGGAGTAGTTGGGGGCGGGGTAATTCCGAAAAATTAGAAAAAATGAGGTATTTTTAACTTACGAACTGGTGATCGGATCTCAATGAAATTTAATGTTTAGAAGGATATCGTGTCTTAGAGCTCTTATTTTAAATCCCGACCGGATCTGGTGACATTGGGGGGGAGTTGGGAGGGGGAAACCTAAAACTTGGAAAACACTTAGAGTGGAGGGATCGGGATGAAACTTGGTGGGAAAAATAAACACAAGTCCTAGATAGATGATTGACATAAACGGAACGGATCAGCTCTCTTTGGGGTAGTTGGGGGGGGGGTATTTCTGAAAAATTAGAAAAAATGAGGTATTTTTAACTTACGAATGGGTGATCGGATCTCAAGGAAATTTTATATTTATTAGGATATCGTGGCTCAGAGCTCTTATTTTATACCCGACCGGATCTGGTGACATTGGGGGGGAGTTGGGAGGGGGTAACCTAAAACTGGGAAAACACTTACGAGTGGAGGGATCGGGATGAAACTTGGATGGAAAAATAATCACGAGTCTTAGATACATGATTGACATAACCGGAACGGATCCGCTCTCTTTGGGGTAGTTGGGGGAGGTGTTAATTTCGAAAAATTAGAATGAGGTATTTTTAACTTACGAACGGATGATCGGATCTCAATGAAATTTGATATTTAGAAGGATATCGTGTCTCAAATCTCTTATTTTAAATCATGACTGGGTCTGGTGACATTGGGGGGAACCTAAAATCATGGAAAACGCTTAGTTTGGAGGGATCGGGATGAAACTTGGTGGGAAAAATAAGCAGAAGTCTTACATATGTGATTTACATAATTGGAACGGATCCGCTCTATTGGGGGGGGGGGTTAATTCTGAAAAATAAGAAAAAATTACGTATTTTTAACTTACGAAGGAGTGATCGGATCTTCATGAAACTTCATATTTAAAAGGACCTCGTAACTCAGATCTCTTATTTTAAATCTCAACCGAATCAAGCGTAATTGGGGGGGGGGGGGGGCCGGAAATCTTAGAAAATACTTAAAGCGGTGAGATCAGGATGAAACTGGACGGGAAGAATAGAAACCTTTCTAAGATACGTGACTGACATAACCGGACCGGATCTGCTCTCTTTGGTAGAATTGGGAGAGGGGATAATTTTGAAAATTGAGGTATTTGTAACTTACAAAAGGGTGACCAGATCTTAATGATATTTGATATTTTTAAGGATCTTGTGCTTTAAAGTTCTAATTTTAAATTCCGACCAGATCCAGTGACATTGGGGGGAGTTGGAGGGGGAAACCGGAATTCTTGGAAAACGTGAAAATTGGGATATTTTTATCTTACGAATAGATGATCGGATGTTAATGAAATATGATTTTTAGAAGGAATTCATGTCTCAGAGCTCTTATTTCAAATCCAGACCAGATCTTTTGACATTGGGGGAGTTGGAGGGGGAAATCTTAGAAAAACACTTGGAGTGGAGGAATCTGGATGAAGCTTGGTGGATAGAATAAACAAATGTCCTTGATACTTGATTGACAGAATCGTACTGGGTTCGCTCTCTTTGGGGGAGTTGGGGGGAGGGGTTCAGTGATTTGGCGAGTTTGTTGCTTCTGGACATTCTAGGACGATGAAAATTGGTAGGTGTGTCAGGGAGCTGCACAATTTCACTTGATAAAGTCGTTTTCCCAGATTCGACCATCTGGGGGGCTAAAGGGAGAGGAAAAATTAGAAAAAAATAGGTATTTATAACTTACGAGTGGGTGATCGGATCTTAATGAATTTTGATATTTAGAAAGACATCGTGACTCAGAGCTCTTATTTTAAATCCTGACCGGCATTAAGCCTCTTATTTTCCTTTTTAAATCAATCTATTGATTCATAGAATTCTGTTAGAGCTCATACCATATGATCTCTTGGCTTTTAGCTCTTCTCGCCTCGTCATAAGTGCCATATGAGCTCTTAGCTCTTGTTTTTATATAATACCGGTTTTTAGATTGACTTCTGAACTTATGCCTAGGGGCATCAAGTTTTGGAGGGGAATGCCCCCTTAGATTTTTGAAAATAACTCAATTCTGGTAATTTCGTTGAGGAAAACTGAATAAATGACAAAATTCCTCCCCCTTCTGTAGATATTCACGATCTGGCCCTGTCCATACCCATGACTTTTCTTGTGTATAGTTAATAGATTATATGTTTAGGTATTTTTACAGTTAAACATATGGTTATGGCTGGATATGGCATTGATTGTATAGTTAGCTATCGAAGTGACAAGTTTTCGTAACTCCCAGTCAATTAATAATTTACGGATCTGAAAAAGATTTGTGTTAAATTAGGCAACGGAAGCCTGAAGGCAAGTGTGTATTTGTCATAAACTCTGTCTGCAGGCCTAACTAAAATGATAACCCATTTCTGTATAGTTCTGGGAATTTGGCTTGGAATCAAGTCGAAGGATTTCAGGAATGGCTTTTTTTCTTTGAGGGATGGGGTAAGAGGGTTCGAAACTGTGGGTTTAGACAAAGGGGTCCATATAAGTTTTCTCTGGTTCTCGTAAAAGAGTATACGTTACATTATTTTTTATATGTCTGTGTCCTTATAGGTCCTGGTGCGATTACTTAGGACAATAAGATGAAAACACTTTTCCCCCTGAGGCATCTTAAGTTTGATCATGTCTAAAAATCGCCATTTTCTAAGTTAATCTTTTGGTTATTTTGAAATCATGAAGTTCGTTGGACAGTACCACATATCCATGAATATTGCCATGTTAAGCAAAGGAAATAAAAGCAAAATAAAAGTATTGTCAAGTTGGTTAAATTTGACAATGTTTTTTGTCCGCAACAACTCAAACATTAACAACCTGTTCAGTCTCAAAGATAATAACAATTTTAAAGAAAACAAAAACTCTCTTAAATCATTTGATGCCATAAGTTTTTACCCTTTTAATTAAACCTACTGGCCTCATGTATAATGAGAAATGCTCACTTAGGTTCATTCTTCCATTGCGTATCTGTAGATTACTGTAACAAATTGCATAACTGGAGAATGTAACATGATTTAATTCAGAGATGGAGGTTTTCACTGTCCTTGATACTCAATGAAACTAAAATTTCAAAATCTCGCTTTTGTTACTAGTGATTGTTGGTACATTTCTTGATCATATGATTTGATGATCTCATTATCGAATTCTTGTTTGCTGCGTCTGCAAATTACTCACCCATTAAGAACAATTTTTTGGCGGACGTTTTGTATAATTTTTTAATTGTCTAGAATATCTTGAATATAAAACAATTCTATTGAATTTGATCAAATAAATTTAAGTCAATTAATTTGCCGTTGATGAAATATCATTATTTTAATATAGATAAATTATTTCATTAATGGTAATAAATCGTTTTTCATACAAACTTTCTTTAATGCTCTAAGAAGGCCGTTTAACTTTCTGCTAAATATATTAGATATTTTAGGAAATTTCTTTCATCTGGTTCTATTAGTTTCCACAAAATATTTAAGAAATTTGGTCCGGAAATCTATTTTTATCTTTATGATTTCGTTTCGAATAAGATTGGTAATTAAATGAATGTTGCTGTGAATCTAGCCTAAAAAAAAACTTTCAAAATTAAATTTTGGTAAATTTCGGTAAACTGCGTATTGAATTTATAATAGAGGACCACTGCCTGCTTTTTCTCATTAGTAGATGTTGGAAATCGATTTCTATTATCTATTACAAAAAAAAATTCCGGTGATGGACACGATTTATATTTAAGCAAAAGTTATCTATCGCCGAATCCTTTGACATAAGAAAAGACGAAATCAGGTGGCACAAGTCTCACTTATTTGGCTGTTTGCATAAATTTAATAGATATACTGGCAGACATAATGCGAGCATTTTTTTTCTTTTATCGTTTTATTTTGCATTGGAATCATCAAGCCGCCAGGTGTTTCAATTCACGACAACTTAGGTGGGGGGATTTTTTTTTTTTATTAAGATTTATTTTTGAAATCTTGTCGATAGGGGGGGGGCAGTTTTTTAATCTTTTGATTAAAAAAAACAAAAAAAGCTATTTTTCAAATATGCACCAGCATTTATCTCCGGATCCAATCTGGCCCCCCTGCACATAGTGTGGCTTAGGAAGAAAATTGCATATAGGCTGTGGTTCAAAACGCTACTTCGAACAGCTAAACAAAATACACCTGAGTAAAGCAGGCTCACGTTTCATTTATTTTCGACTTTTTTTTTGCTTCAACGTCAAGTGACATTTCCTCACTTTTTGGATAAAATATTAGTTTTGGGTCAGCCAAATTTGTCAATAAAGATAAAAACTTGGTGAATATATAAACATATATTAGTATCTATATATATAAAAATAAGTTGTCTGTCTGTGGATCAGGTGACGTCATGTTTCTGTGTTGACTGACGTCATGAAATTAGTTGTCGTCATTTTTGCTTTGACGGTGACGTCATTCAAGATATTTAAGACATATGTTCACGTAGAAATCTATTAATGTTTAAGTTTACAATGACTGATGAACTTACCATGGCAAAAGCCGATGAAGATGCTCAAAGAGTCTATGCCAAAAAACTTGCTGCTGATAGAGAAAGTCAGAAAAGAAAGCGTGCCGAGGAACTACCAGAGCAACGCGAAAGCAGACTTGCTGCTAAAAGAGAAAGTGAAAAAAGAAGGCGTGCCGAGGAATCAAAAGAACAGCAAGGAAACAGGCTTGAGGCTGATAGAGAAAGAAAGAACAGAAAGCGTGCCGAGGAACTACCAGAGCAACGCGGAAGCAGACTTGCTGCTAAAAGAGAAAGTGAAAAAAGAAGGCGTGCCGAGGAATTACAAGAACAGCAAGAAATCAGGCTTGCTGCTGATAGAGAAAGTAAGAAAAGAAAGCGTGCCGAGGAATCAGAGCAACCTGAAAGTTATCGCCTGGCATTCAGGTACAACCCAGTCGATGATTATAGCTTGAGTAGATGTGTTCAAATCGGGAAAATGTCTAAAATTTGTCCCTATTGCAAGGCCTTGAAATTCAATGGTGAAACAATGGGAATGTGTTGCGCCTCAGGAAAAGTTAAACTTCCTCTATTGGCTGCACCACCAGAGCCATTGAAGACTTTCCTTACTGGAACTACGTCAGAATCTAAGCGTTTTTTGTCAAAAATCAGAAAATACAACTCATGTTTCCAAATGACGTCGTTTGGAGCCCAAATCGAAAATCCAGATCAATTTATGTCTACTTTCAAAGTAAAAGGGCAAATTTATCATAGAGCAGGGTCCCTTCTACCATTCTCAGGCGAGAATCATAAATTTTTACAATTGTACTTCATCAGTGATAGAAATTCTGAATTGAATGCACGTTGCGAAATTTCTCCCAACGTTGAAAGGACAATCGTTTCCCAATTGCAACATCTTTTCCACGAAAATAATAATTTAGTGCGTCTGTTCAAAACAGCCATCGATTTGATGCCTACTGATACGCATAAAATTGTTATTTCCGCTGACAAAACGCCCCCTGGCCAACATGTGCGTAGATACAATGCTCCAACTATCGACGAAGTGGCAATCGTTATGGTCGGTGATCAGTTTTTACCTCGAGATATTATTCTTCATAAGCGAAACGCTCAGTTGTTAAGAATTGCTGAAACTCATCGATGCTACGATGCCCTACAATATCCTATCATTTTTTGGGATGGATATTCACAAGTTTTACGTAGTTAATTTGTATTGTATCTATCTATCTATCTATCTATATAAAAACGAGTTGTGTGTATGCATGTTTGTTTGTTTGTAAAAAGAGCGTTTGCATATGACGTCATTATTAGTACATACGGCTTTGTATATGGACAGACAATGGGAAAGCCAAGAATGTTGTATATTCGCAATTTTTACGTAGTTTGAAACACATATATAAATCTATCTATATTCACAGGTGGGACACAGGGACACAACTACAATGGCGCGTAATTAATATGGCGCGTAACGACTTACGCGCGCGGGGGGGCTTGGGGGGCGCGAAGCGCCCCCAACAACTAGGTGTTGGGGTGGCGCGAAGCGCCACCCCTAGTATACGCTATATATATATATATATATATATATATATATATATATATATATATATATATATATATATATATATATATATATATATATATATATATATATATATATATATATATTCATAATAATATACAAAACTAGCGCGAAGCGCCCCACCAACTAGGTGTTGGGGTGGCGCCAAGCGCCACCCCAACAGCTAGTTTTGTATATTATTATGAATATATATATATATATATATATATATATATATATATATACATATATATATATATATATATATATATATATATATATATATATATATATATATATATATATATAGCGTATACTAGGTGTGGCGCTTCGCGCCACCCCAACACCTAGTTGGTGGGGGCGCTTTGTGCCCCCCCAAGCCCCCCCGCGCGCGTAAGTCGTTACGCGCCATTGTAGTTGTGTCCCTGTGTCCCACCTGTGAATATAGATATATATACATATATTTTTAACTACGTAAAACTTGCGAATATACAACATTCTTGGCTGTACCATTGTCTGTGCATATAAATAGATTGTCAGGTTTACCGACTCTTGAACATGCAACATATAATTGCCCATATTCAGATCTATACCGCATTATTCTAATGATTGCCCTTGAGCTTTGTTGATGGTGATTGCTAATCGAACATTCCCTGTGTCCCCGTCGTCATTTATATATCCCCCTGTGCCCCCCGGCGTCCCCGTTGTAGTTGTTTCCCTGTGTCCCGGTCGTCATTTTTGTTCCGGTGTCCCGGTCTGTAATTTTTTCTTTGAGTGTCCCGGTCGTCGTTTATATTCCCTGTGTCCCGGTCGTCATTTGTGTCCCGGTGCTTTGTTGATAGTGATTGCTAATCGAACATTCCTTGTGTCCCGGTTGCTTTCTCTTTGAGTGTCCCGATCGTCATTTATATTCCCTATGTCCCGGTGTCCCGGTCGTCATTTGTTTCCCGATGTCCCGGTCGGTAATTTCGTCAGTCGACAAACATGACGTCAGTAGACAGACACACAGACAAACAACTTATATATATGTACTAGCTGTTGGGGTGGCGCTTCGCGCCACCCCAACACCTAGTTGGTGGGGGCGCTTCGCGCCCCCCCCAAGCCCCCCCGCGCGCGTAAGTCGTTACGCGCCATAATAGTTACGCGCCATTGTAGTTGTGTCCCTATGTCCCACCTGTGAATATAGATAGATATATATATATGGTTTTAACTACGTAAAACTTGCGAATATACAACATTCTTTGCTGTCCCATTGTCTTTGCATATAAATAGATTGTCAGGTTTACCGACTCTTGAACATGCAACATATAATGGTCCATGGGAAAACAATCTGTATTCAGATCTATACCTCATGATTCTAATGATTGCCCTTGAGCTTTGTTGATGGTGATTGCTAATCGACCATTCCCTGTCCCGGTGTCCCGGTCGTCATTTACATCCCCCTGTTTCCCCCGGTGTCCCCGTTGTAGTTGTGTCCCTGTGTCCCGGTCGTCATTTATATTCCCTGTGTCCCGGGTCCCGGTCGTCATTTGTATCCCGGTGTCCCGGTCTGTATATACATTCGTTTTTTAGTTTTGTTTTTCTCCTTTATTTTTTTCCTTTTTTTTTCTTTTTTAGCTTATTTAGATTTTTAGATTTTTTAGTTTTTTTATTAGTTTTTAGTTTTTTTTTCTTTTTAGTTTTTTTGTCCCGGTCGTCATTTATATCCCCCTGTTTCCCCCGGGTCGTCATTTATACTCCCTGTGTCCCGGTGCTTTGTTGATTGCTAATCGAACATTCCTTTTGTCCTGGTCGCTTTCTCTTTGAGTGTCGTCATTTATTTTTTTCTTTTTTAGTTCTTTTAGTTTTTACCTTTTTTAGTTTTTTTTAGTTTTTAGTTTTTTTAGTTTTTTACCTTTTTTTAGTTTTTTTAGTTTTTTTTAGTTTTTTAGCTTTTTTATTTTTTTTATTATTTTTTAGTTTTTTTGTAGTTTTTGCCTTTTTTTTAGTTTTTTTAGTTTTTTAGCTTTTTTATTAGTTTTTAGTTTTTTTTGTAGTTTTTGCCTTTTTTTAGTTTTTTTAGTTTTTTAGCTTTTTTATTTTTTTTATTAGTTTTTAGTTTTTTTTGTAGTTTTTGCCTTTTTTTTCTCTTTGAGTGTCGTCATTTATTAGTTTTTTCCTTTTTTTTTTAGTTTTTTATTGGTTTTTACCTTTATTTTAGCTTATTTTTCAGTTTTTTCCTTTTTTTTAGTTTTTTTTATTTTTTATTTTTTTTAGTTTTTTACCTTTTTTTAGTTTTTTTAGTTTTTTAGCTTTTTTACTTTTTTTATTAGTTTTTAGTTTTTTTTGTAGTTTTTGCCTTTTTTTAGTTTTTTCAGTTTTTTTTTCAGTTTTTTATTGGTTTTTACCTTTATAGTTTTTTTAGTTTTTTAGCTTTTTTATTTTTTTTATTAGTTTTTAGTTTTTTTTGTAGTTTTTGCCTTTTTTTAGTTTTTTCAGTTTTGACGTCACCTGATCCAGTTTTTTCAGGTGACGTCACCTGACACATCCATCCATCCATCCACAGACAACTTATTTTTATATATATAGATATTTTTTTATTAGTTTTTAGTTTTTTTTGTAGTTTTTGCCTTTTTTTTCTCTTTGAGTGTCGTCATTTATTAGTTTTTTCCTTTTTTTTTTTAGTTTTTTATTGGTTTTTACCTTTATTTTAGCTTATTTTTCAGTTTTTTCCTTTTTTTTAGTTTTTTTTATTTTTTATTTTTTTTAGTTTTTTACCTTTTTTTAGTTTTTTTAGTTTTTTAGCTTTTTTACTTTTTTTATTAGTTTTTAGTTTTTTTTGTAGTTTTTGCCTTTTTTTAGTTTTTTCAGTTTTTTTTTTAGTTTTTTATTGGTTTTTACCTTTATAGTTTTTTTAGTTTTTTAGCTTTTTTATTTTTTTTATTAGTTTTTAGTTTTTTTTGTAGTTTTTGCCTTTTTTTAGTTTTTTCAGTTTTGACGTCACCTGATCCAGTTTTTTCAGGTGACGTCACCTGACACATCCATCCATCCATCCACAGACAACTTATTTTTATATATATAGATAGATATATATATATATATATATATATATATATATATATATATATATATATATATATATATATATATAATATATATATATATATATTACTATATTTATATATATATATAGATATATATATATATATATATATATATGTATTATTTATATATACTTATATATATATATATACTATATATATAATAAGTATACTATATATATAATACTATATATATATAATATACTATATATATAATACTATAATAAAAATATATATAAGTATATATATATACCTATATATATATATATATATATATATATATATATATATATATATATATATATATATATATATATATATATATATATATATATATATATATTGGTTGTGTGTCTGTATAGATAAATAAATATATTTATTCACATGAAATCCCTATTGGGCCATAGTGACACACAACAAACAATCAAAAAAATAACAACAAAACGTAAATTGACAAAACACTGAAACTGATTATTTAAGAAAACCTTCACGATGCCTTATACCTACCCAGACGAACCTCCCAATATTGTTTGTATCTAAATAACACATACTTTTCAAAATTTCTAAAATCCAATCTCTCCCCCTTCCCCCCGACCAACGTATAATAACAATTTATTATGATACATTAGTACTCATTTATTATCTACTTAATGACCAATATAATTATTCTGTATATTTCAGGTAAAGAATCTTATGAGTTCGACTTATGTTGAAGAATGTAGTAATCTTAGCCATGAATCATACCAAGTTCTGATGACATTTGATGAGTTTAATAAGCAATCAAATAAAAGAAAGGTAAATCCTTTTGTTTATAAATCTGAATTCTGAACAAAAGTTCTGAGTGATAATTAATTTCTAATGATAAATATTAGGAAAGAAATCTAAATAGTTTTTCTTAGGAATGTTTTTCATAGTAGAAAAAAATCAAGCTTGGTAGCAAGAGCTGGTGTTAAGCCATTCGTTTTGTCACGATGTAACTTTTGGAGTTAAATAAACAGAATTCAGAATAAATAAAGAATTCAGTATGATTTATTACCAAGCCATTACTCTCACCACTAGTAAAGTTGGGGTTGAAAAACAAGAATTGGAAATAAAAAAGAATTGAGGAAAAGAAAAGTTTTAGTGAGAGTTGGTGCAAAGCCACTGGTTTCACCACCACACAACTTATTCGGGTCAATGAGAAATCCTCTGAATAATAAGGGATTCAGTGATAATTTATTATAAACTTTTGCTTCTGTCACCATAAAAGTTTTGAGGTTAATAAAAAAGAATTCAGGAAAAGGAAAGATTTAGTGAGAGTGGCGCAAAGCCACTGGTTTTGCCTCACACAACTTCTTTGGGTCAATGAGAAATCTGAATATTAAGGGATTCAGTGAAAATTGATTATAAACTATTGCTTCCGATACCATAAAAGTTTTGAGGTTAATAACAAGGAATTCAGGAAAAGAACAGATTTAGTAAAATTTGGTACAAAGCCACTGGTTTCGCCACCATACAAATTCTTTGGGTCTATATAAATCCTGATAATAAAGGATTCAGCAATAATTGATGATAAACTATGGTTTTCGTCACCGTAAAAGTTTTAAGGTTAATAAAAAAGAATTCAGTCAGAGACAGTGCCTAGCCGTTGTTCACGTTCCCATGAATTTATCGGGGACAAATGAGGAAAATTGAAAATAAAAAAGAGTTGCGCGAGAGATGGCCCAAGCCACTGGTTTCACCACCTTGCAACTTTTGAGGGTGAATGAGGACAATAAAAAAAAAAAAAAAAAAAAATATTAAGAAAAAGACAGAGTAATAAAAAAAAGTAAGATTTAGTACGAAGCCATATGTTTTGCTACCATTTAACTTGACAGAACGAGGAGGATTTAGAATTATATAAAAAAAATAGAAAGATTTGTTGCCATTATCTTTGGCTGTCATTCAACTTTTGAGAATGAATAAGCAGAATGCAAAATTAAAAAATATTAAAAAAAAAAAATAGAAAGATTTGGTGCCATTATCTTTGGCTATCAACTTTTGAGAATGAATGAAAAATCATTCAACTTTTGAGAATGAATGAGGAGAATGCAGAATTAAAAAATGTAGAAAAAAATTGAAAGATTTGGTGCCATTATCTTTGGCTATCATGCAACTTTTGAGAATGAATGAGGTGAATTCAGAATTAAAGAATATAAAAAAACAGAAAGATTTGGTGCCATTATTTTTGGCTATCATTCAGTTTTTGAGAATGAATGAGGAGAATGCAGAATTAAAAAATGTAAAAAAAATTACAAAGATTTGGTGCCAAGCCATATCTTTTGCCACCATGCAACTTTTGAGAATGAATGAGGAGAATTCAGAATTAAAGTAAAAATAAAAAAAAAATAGAAACAATTGTTACCAAGCCATATCTTTCACCAGCATGCAACTTTTGAGAATGAATGAGGGGAATTCAGAATTAAAAAATATAAAAAAAAATGAAAGATTAGGTGCCAAGCCATATCTTTTGCCACCATGCAACTTTTGAGAATGAATGAGGAGAATTCAGAATTAAAGTAAAAATAAAAAAAATAGAAACAATTGTTACCAAGCCATAACTTTCGCCAGCATGCAACTTTTGAGAATGAATGAGGGGAATTCTGAATTAAAAAATATAAAAAAAATTGAAAGATTTGGTGCCAAGCCATATCTTTTGCCACCATGCAACTTTTGAGAATGAATGAGGAGAATTCAGAATTAAAGTAAAAATAAAAAAAAATTAGAAACAATTAGTACCAAGCCATATCTTTCGCCAGCATGCAACTTTTGAGAATGAATGAGGGGAATTCAGAATTAAAAAATATAAAAAAAAATTGAAAGATTTGGTGCCAAGCCATATCTTTTGCCACCATGCAACTTTTGAGAATGAATGAGGAGAATTCAGAAATAAAGTAAAAATAAAAAAAATAGAAACAATTGTTACCAAGCCATATCTTTCGCCAGCATGCAACTTTTGAGAATGAATGAGGGGAATTCAGAATTAAAAAATATAAAAAAAATTGAAAGATTTGGTGCCAAGCCATATCTTTTGCCACCATGCAACTTTTGAGAATGAAAGAGGAGAATTCAGAATTAAAGTAAAAATAAAAAAAAATAGAAACAATTGTTACCAAGCCATATCTTTCGCCAGCATGCAACTTTTGAGAATGAATGAGGGGAATTCAGAATTAAAAAATATAAAAAAAAATTGAAAGATTTGGTGCCAAGCCATATCTTTTGCCACCATGCAACTTTTGAGAATGAATGAGGAGAATTCCGAATTAAAGTAAAAATAAAAAAAAATAGAAACAATTGTTACCAAGCCATATCTTTCGCCAGCATGCAACTTTTGAGAATGAATGAGGGGAATTCAGAATTAAAGTAAAAATGCAAAAAAAATAGAAACAATTATTACCAAGCCATATCTTTCGCCAGCATGCAACTTTTGAGAATGAATAAGGGGAATTCAGAATTAAAAAATATAAAAAAAATTGAAAGATTTGGTGCCAAGCCATATCTTTTGCCACCATGCAACTTTTGAGAATGAATGAGGAGAATTCAGAATTAAAGTAAAAATAAAAAAAAATAGAAACAATTGTTACCAAGCCATATCTTTCGCCAGCATGCAACTTTTGAGAATGAATGAGGAGAATCCAGAATTAAAGTAAAAAAAAAAAATATAGAAACAATTGTTACCAAGCCATATCTTTCGCCAGCATGCAACTTTTGAGAATGAATGAGGAGAATTCAGAATTAAAGTAAAAATAAAAAAAAATAGAAACAATTGTTACCAAGCCATATCTTTCGCCAGCATGCAACTTTTGAGAATGAATGAGGAGAATTCAGAAATAAAGTAAAAATGAAAAAAAATAGAAACAATTGTTACCAAGCCATATCTTTCGCCAGCATGCAACTTTTGAGAATGACTGAGGAGAATTCAGAATTAAAGTAAAAATAAAAAAAAATAGAAACAATTGTTACCAAGCCATATCTTTCGCCAGCATGCAACTTTTGAGAATGAATGAGGAGAATTCAGAATTAAAAAATATAAAAAAATTGAAAGATATTGGTGCCAAGCCATATCTTTTGCCACCATGCAACTTTTGAGAATGAATGAGGAGAATTCAGAATTAAAGTAAAAATAAAAAAAAATAGAGACAATTGTTACCAAAAAATAGAAACAATTGTTACCAAGCCATATCTTTCGCCAGCATGCAACTTTTGAGAATGAATGAGGGGAATTCAGAATTAAAGTATAAATAAAAAAAAATAGAAACAATTGTTACCAAGCCATATCTTTCGCCAGCATGCAACTTTTGAGAATGAATGAGGAGAATTCAGAATTAAAGTAAAAATAAAAAAAAATAGAAACAATTGTTACCAAGCCATATCTTTCGCCAGCATGCAAATTTTGAGAATGAATGAGGAGAATTCAGAATTAAAGTAAAAATAAAAAAAAAATAGAAACAATTGTTACCAAGCCATATCTTTCGCCAGCATGCAACTTTTGAGAATGAATGAGGAGAATCCAGAATTAAAGTAAAAAAAAAAAATAGAAACAATTGTTACCAAGCCATATCTTTCGCCAGCATGCAACTTTTGAGAATGAATGAGGAGAATTCAGAATTAAAGTAAAAATAAAAAAAAATAGAAACAATTGTTACCAAGCCATATCTTTCGCCAGCATGCAACTTTTGAGAATGAATGAGGAGAATTCAGAAATAAAGTAAAAATAAAAAAAAATAGAAACAATTGTTACCAAGCCATATCTTTCGCCAGCATGCAACTTTTGAGAATGAATGAGGAGAATTCAGAATTAAAAAATATAAAAAAATTGAAAGATATTGGTGCCAAGCCATATCTTTTGCCACCATGCAACTTTTGAGAATGAATGAGGAGAATTCAGAATTAAAGTAAAAATAAAAAAAAAAATAGAGACAATTGTTACCAAGCCATATCTTTCGCCAGCATGCAACTTTTGAGAATGAATGAGGAGAATTCAGAATTAAAAAATATAAAAAAAATTGAAAGATTTGGTGCCAAGCCATATCTTTTGCCACCATGCAACTTTTGAGAATGAATGAGGAGAATTCAGAATTAAAGTAAAAATAAAAAAAAAAATAGAGACAATTGTTACCAAGCCATATCTTTCGCCAGCATGCAACTTTTGAGAATGAATGAGGAGAATTCAGAATTAAAAAATATAAAAAAAATTGAAAGATTTGGTGCCAAGCCATATCTTTTGCCACCATGCAACTTTTGAGTATGAATGAGGAGAATTCAGAATTAAAATAAAAAAAATTATAAAGATTTGGTGCCTAGCCATATCTTTTGCCACCATGCAACTTTTGAGAATGAACGAGGAGAATTCAGAATCAGAGTAAAAATAAAAAAAAATAGAAACAATTGTTACCAAGCCATATCTTTCGCCAGCATGCAACTTTTGAGAATGAATGAGGAGATTTCAGAATTAAAAAATATAAAAAAAATTGAAAGATTTAGTGCCAAGCCATATCTTTTGCCACCATGCAACTTTTGAGTATGAATGAGGAGAATTCAGAATTAAAATAAAAAAAAATTGGAAGATTTGGTGCCTAGCCATATCTTTTGCCACCTTGCAACTTTTGAGAATGAATGAGGAGAATTCAGAAATAAATTAAAAGATAAAAATAAAAATTGAAGGATTTGGTGCCATCATCTTTGGCTATCATTCAGCTTTTGAGAATGAATGAGGAGAATGCAGAATTAAAAAACTTACAAAAAAATTAGAAAGATTTGGTGCCTAGCCATATCTTTTGCCACCATGCAACTTTTGAGAATGAATGAGGAGAATTCAGAATTAAAATAAAAAAATAAAAAATAAAAAGTATTGGTGCCAAGCCATATCTTTCGTCACCATGCAACTTTTGAGAATGAATGAGGAGAATTCAGAATTAAAATAAAAAAAAAATTAGAAAGATTTGGTGCCTAGCCATATCTTTTGCCACCTTGCAACTTTTGAGAATGAATGAGGAGAATTCAGAATTAAAAAATAAAAATTGAAAGATTTGGTGCCATCATCTTTGGCTATCATTCAGCTTTTGAGAATGAATGAGGAGAATGCAGAATTAAAAAACTTACAAAAAAAATTAGAAAGATTTGGTGCCAATCCATATCTTTTGCCACCATGCAACTTTTGAGAATGAATGAGGAGAATTCAGAATAAAAAAAAAATGGTTCCAAACCATTTCTTTTGCTACCATGCCACTTTTGAGAATGAAAGAGAAGAATTCAGAATTAAAATTAAAAAAAAAAAATAGAAAGATTCGGTGCCAAGCCATATTTAGCTACCATGCAAAAACAGAACGATTTTGTGCCAAGCCATATCTTTTGCTGCCATGCAACTTTTGAGGTTGAACAAGAATTCAGAATAAAAAGGATTCAGTGATACTTGGTGCTTTGCTGTTGCTTTTGTTTCCATAAAACTTGGAGTTGAATAAGAACGACTTTAGCAAGATATTTCTCGGTGCTTAGCCATTGTTTACGTCCCAATAGAGTTTTTGTTATAAATAAGAAAAATTTAGAGTAAGAATCAAGAGACGGTGCCAGCCAGTGGTTTTGCAACCATGTAATTTTTGGGGGGTCAACACCAAGAATTCAGGGAGAGTTGCGACTAAGCTGGTGCTTTCAACACCATAAAACTTTCGGAGGTGAATAGCAAGAATCCAGAATCGCAAAAATTCAGTGAGAGTTGGGGCAAGCTATTTATTTTGCCGCATAAAACTTAGGGAGTGAATAAGAAGGTCATTCAATAAAAGATTATGGAATATAGTTAATGATGTTGCAAAGAGTGTCAGAACTTAAGTAAATGGTATACTCTTTAATAACCTGTTGTAGCACAGTGGATTGGTGCTCTGCTTGGCAATACGGGGCCCAGGGTTCGATCCCCGCCGCAGCAAGGTTGGGTGACAAGCTTGCTACTTGTTCGTGTAAAAACATCCAGCAACTGAAACGTCGATTCGACGCCCTATGCGCCAGCAATGGCTCTGGAAGATCTTTATCCTTTTTTTTTAATGGTAGAAAAGATTTGTAGAAGTTCTTAAGTTGCAAAAAAAGGTCAAAGATAAAGATAAAGTAAAAAAATAAAAGCTTTAAAAATAAAGCTAAAAGAAATAAAAAAAGGATAAAGCTTTTTACGCTTTAATTATAATTTTTTCATATTGTAATTACTACATAACTACATTTTATTTCATTACTACATTTCATTACTTCATAAATGTTAGAAAAGATTTGTAGAAGTTCTTAAGTTGGAAGAAAGGGTTGAAGCTGGAAGAAGAAAAAGTTCTTAAGTTGGAAGAAAGGGTCAAAGATAAAGATAAAATAAAAAAATAAAAGCTTTAAAAAATTAAATACAGCTAGAAAAATAAAAAAAAAGATAAAGCGTTTTATGTTTTAATTGCAATATTTTTCATATCATAATTACTACATAACTACATCATTTTATTACTACATAAATGGTACAAAAGATTTGTGGAAGTTCTTAAGTTGGAAGAAAGGGTCGAAGATAAAGATAAAATAAAAAAAAAATATAAAAAAGATAAAACTTTTTATGCTTTAATTACAATATTTTTCATGTATCTTCCTTTTGTTTTGTTTTTCTTTCTTAAGTTGTTCTGATGTGTGGCGAGATGATTCTAAAACTTTCGAAAATGTAAATAGTGTTTACTGGGATTAACCAAAATGGAAAACGAGAAACCATCAGCTGCACTCGGACCTATTGTTCAGTAACAGAAACAAATAATGGACACTTTTTATGATGTCACTTTTGGCGATGACTGAAGAATTTATAATTTGAATTTATAAGTGATATCTAATAATAAACTTTAACAACAGAAATAGAATTTGCTTGAGTTAGATGCCTTATTAATTTTTAATGATTTTCAATATTCCATCTTAAGTTGGTTGGCAAGGTCTTGGGTTGGCAGCATGGTAGATAGTGACCAATGTGACCTTTGAAAACCAAAATCAAAAATGACCTTTAAAAACCCATCAAAAAAAATTTTCTTTGTATTTTTATTACATTTTTACAAGCCAAACAAAAAAAATATCAACACACTGGGGGAGGAAGGGGGGCTTCAAACATGATCCTCTTCCCCTGGATACGGCCATGTATGTAAGTGTATGTAACATGTATGTAGGCTGTAATGTAACTGATGAACTTTAGTTTTAAATGCCCTACAAATTCTACTGATCTTAGAATCTAGTCGTGGCAAGTGGCATTGGCAGAGGTGTTGTAGATACCATTAGTTGACGTATCAAAGCTGATAATAAATGGTGTGTCTGGTTCTAAAATAATGTTTCTATTCATACCAATGTTTTCTGAAAAAATTAGGTTTTTCAGCTTTAGTTAGGGAAAAGGAGAGAAAACCCAGTCCCAAGAAGCAGGACATTCTTCTTTTTGTGTGTATGTGTAAGTAAAATTGCAAAAAATAAGTTATTAATGAAAGTACAAAATATAAAAGATATTGGTATTTTCCGGCTGCTCGCTTCTGGTATATTCCTAAAATTTACCCTGAACTACCCTGAACTACCTTGAACTACCCTGATTTCCTTGAACAAAATATAAAAGATATTGGTATTTTCCGGCTGCTCGCTTCTGGTATATTCCTAAAATTTACCCTGAACTATCTTGAACTACCCTGATTTCCTTGAACAAAATATAAAAGATATTGGTATTTTCCGGCTGCTCGCTTCTGGTATATTCCTAAAATTTACCCTGAACTACCCTGAACTACCTTGAACTACCCTGATTTCCGTGAACAAAATATAAAAGATATTGGTATTTTCCGGCTGCTCGCTTCTGGTATATTCCTAAAATTTACATGGTTTCCTTGAACTACCCTGAAAGAAATCGGTTTTTCCGAAATCTCTTTGATAACTAACGTCGTTGAAAACTAACAGTCTGTGCTTCGTGTCTACTTTTTCATATTTAAACAGTACTTTTTTGGGAGATTTTGGAATTCCCAGTCATTACTTGGAAAAGCCCTAAGCCTCTCCTTTCCTCTCCTTTGATATTTTTCTTCATGAAGACAATGACTTATTTAATAATCAGTAAATATTAATACAGTTAATCGTAAACAAATAATAGTAATAGCTTTAATAAGAGTTTAAGAATAACATAATAAATTAAGGGCCCCTAGATAAAACTTCAAAAGAACTTCAAGTGAAGGAACGGTTGGTAAAATTTTTTATTTTATATTTTATTTTGGCCTCACTCCACTTACTCCACCTGAAATATCCTCATTAAAGATACTGTTTTTTTTTGTTTTTTTTTTTATTGATGAAACAGTGGTTTATTTTTTGTTTGTTGTGTATCAATCGAGGATTGTTAATTTTTGTTTATATGTCTTGCCCAGTAGTCGAGCTTGTCTCTCCATTTGGGCAAGTTGAAGATTTTGATGAATATGAATTTTTGAATAAATGAATCTGAATCTTCAAATACCTAGGTAGTATTATTAGTTAAGATGGTAGATGCCGCAAAGAGGCTAAATGCAGAACAGTTAAGGCACTAGGTATTTTCTTGCAATTGAAAAAAGTTTATAAGAATAGGACGATACGTCTAAGAACTCAGAATGGAATATTGAAAAAATCCATGGAACCGTCCGCTCTAACGAATGCCTCATTAAACTGATACTTCTTGTTGAACCCTTATCAACATGGTGGAGAAGAAAAAGAGAACAGTTTAAAATTTGGTCGTAGCTCGTTAGGCAAGATGGAGCTGGAGGTTTCTATATATTCGGCTACGAATGGGACAAACAAAGTTCGCCGAAGACTTGACACAAGACAGGCCATCATGGGAAATCCTCATTCAAAAGGTTCGTTCCGATACTGGCTAAGATGGAAATTCCTGGTCCCGCTGTAAGTACAAGTAAGTACAAAACAATGACGATGGTCAAGTGTAGCTATAACACATGGGTGCATCGAAGAGCTGAGAAAAATTTTTTGGTGCTCAAAGGAATCGTCGAATGATAGATTTAGTACTTGTTTGGTTGTATATCAAAGCAGCGGTATGGTTTGATCCCACCTTTTAGTACTTGTTTGGTTGTATATCAAAGCAGCGGTATGGTTGATCACACCTTATAGTACTTGTTTGGTTGTATATCAAAGCAGCGGTATGGTTTGATCCCACCTTTTAGTACTTGTTTGGTTGTATATCAAAGCAGCGGTATGGTTTGATCACACCTTTTAGTACTTGTTTGGTTGTATATCAAAGCAGCGGTATGGTTGATCACACCTTATAGTACTTGTTTGGTTGTATATCAAAGCAGCGGTATGGTTTGATCCCACCTTTTAGTACTTGTTTGGTTGTATATCAAAGCAGCGGTATGGTTTGATCACACCTTTTAGTACTTGTTTGGCTGTATATCAAAGCAGCGGTATGGTTTGATCACACCTTTTAGTACTTGTTTGGTTGTATATCAAAGCAGCGGTATGGTTTGATCACACCTTTTAGTACTTGTTTGGTTGTATATCAAAGCAGCGGTATGGTTTGATCACACCTTTTAGTACTTGTTTGGTTGTATATCAAAGCAGCGGTATGGTTTGATCACACCTTTTAGTACTTGTTTGGTTGTATATCAAAGCAGCGGTATGGTTTGATCACACCTTTTAGTACTTGTTTGGTTGTATATCAAAGCAGCGGTATGGTTTGGTCACACCTTTTAGTACTTGTTTGGTTGTATATCAAAGCAGCGGTATGGTTTGATCGCACCTTTTAGTACTTGTTTGGTTGTATATCAAAGCAGCGGTATGGTTTGATCACACCTTTTAGTACTTGTTTGCTTGTATATCAAAGCAGCGGTATGGTTGATCACACCTTATAGTACTTGTTTGGTTGTATATCAAAGCAGCGGTATGGTTTGATCGCACATTTTAGTACTTGTTTGGTTGTATATCAAAGCAGCGGTATGGTTTGATCACACCTTTTAGGGCTATAGGAATTTATTGTAGGAGAGGGGGCTCATTTCCATCCAAGATCCAATTAAAGAATGTTAAGGTGGCTAGGCCACGTTTTACTAAGAATGATAACAGCTTGCCAAAGATTATGCTTTTGGGCATCCGTCTGTGGCCAAACGAAAAGCAGGCGTTTCCTAAATGAAGTCGAAAAAGGTCATAAAGAGGAATTTTAATCATGGGATGAGATGTTATGAATTGAGGTATCATGAGTTGTATCATGGAATGAGGATAAAGAAAGAAGTTTTGAAAGTTTGGGCGGAGGAGTAAGGTACTGAGCTGTGTTTGGCCTTGGTGTTTCAGTAAGTAATAGTAATGATTGCTCCCAATTTTTGTGTCGGTAGGGCTGGATGTGTAAGCACTGAACAGAACTCAGCTGCTTAAAATGGAATCAACATGAATTAAGATGGAATAGTTGAGGGCATCAAGTCATGGTTAATTGTAGAAAAAGCCAAGACAGATAGTCCAATTGAGTCAGAGGCAATTCTGGCATTAATCCCCCCCCCCATACTAGGATTGTATAAAAATGATGTTAGTTCAATTGTTAATAGATATGTCTATCTATTGTCCGTCCATGCGTAATTCCAAGGACATTACAACTAAGGTAGATAGTCATAGAGCCTATAGTTTTCCAAGTGTTTGGTTAAATGGCACGGGTAAACAGCGAAAATAATGAAAAAGTAATGAAAGAGAGAGGTGAAACTGAAATATCAGCTGCTACTTTAGGGAGACATCTAACAATTCATAAGTTGCTTCGGAATTGCCGTGTTGTTTTAAAATCACTTTTCTGTGAATATGCAGCGCTATGACGGAGTGCACCTGACGCTTTGACGATAAATCACATCAGTCCAGTTTTGGCTTAGAAAAAAATCAATGTGATACTTTGTTGCATCCCTGACATTGTGCACTCCTAGGCCCAGGCCTATCGGTAAAATAAATAATTTCTGAGACCACACTGGCTAATCATGACAAGACACAAAATCGAAAAGAAAAGAAGAACGAGGACAATAAACAGCCAGTGAAAAATTGAAAACTATGCAAATGTTTCGGTCAAGTCCTCCGCTTGACCGTCCTCATTGCAGAATAAACTGAAAAAAAACACACACAACTACCTCGTTCTTCTTTTCTTTTCGTTTTTGTGTTTTACTATCGGTAAAGCCCGGCCTGCGTATTGAATAGCTTGTATCTTCATCTTGGATTAAACAAAACTGTGTAGTAACCCATACGGAAGTATTCTTTTTAGAAACATCTTTCATTTTCTAGATTTTTCTTACCTAAAGGCCTTTTCTATTACATATGTTCTATTTACTAAGGTTGTTTTTTTATTTTTCTAGGCCCTTTCTGTCTCTGAAACGTTTGGAAAGCAATTAATGCAACTGCATGGACTCTCAGATAAGAAAGCAGCAGGTATACTATCCTTGTTCCCTACTCCTCATAGCTTATTCGAGGCTTACAAGCTGTGTTCAACGGAACAGGAGAAAATCGAACTACTTAGCGGCAGTAAAAGTAATCGAACAGGAATCAGTGCTAAGATTAGTAAATCTATTTATTTATTATTTAATAAGGAAAATTCTAAGTCTACTTAATAAAATTTATTTTTACTTTTTTACAAGGTAAAATGCTAGGCATCAGCTAATAAAAGTTGTGTTGACTTTAAATAAAGATAGTTTGACTGTCACGCCCTCTTCAAAATTCAAGGAATAAATACCATTACAAAGTGCGCTGGGAATGATAATATTCTCACTTCTATATAAACAGCGTTGACATATCATTTTCTAATCCACCTAAGTAGAGGCCATCCGTGTGCAAAATAGAAATCACTAAAAAAAAAACAGTCAAAAGCCGCAAAAACTGCACTAAGTCGAAATGACGTCTTTACCGTTTGCAAGGTGTATCCTAAACAAATTTAAAGTTGAAAATACAGATTAGGTCCTATTTGAGACTTAGAAGGAGTGTGCAGCGGAACATGAAAAAATCGAACTACTTAGCGGTAGCGGTATTAATCAAACAGGAATCAGTGAATAAATTACCAAGTCCAGTTTTTATTAATGAAGAAAATGCTTTGTCGTCACAAAATTTTACTATATGCAACCCAGTAAAATGTTATTGTTATTATTTGTTTGAAAATCTACTACCAATACTACTAATAACTCACTGCAGCACCAAGCCGCATGAGACCAACACAGCTACGCACGCTCCTCCTCCAAACTAATCTATTTAAAGCCTCCTTCTTTACACCTTCCCAGGAAGTTCCCATTTCCTTAAAACCTTTATTTATGACAGCTTCCCGCACCAGACGAGGACGACCTGCTTTCCGTGTAGCTCCAGTTGGTTAGCCAAAAAGGAGAATCTTTGGTAATTTTTCATCCTTCATCTGCAGAACGTGGCCTAACCATCTCAACCTTTCTTTCATTATAGCCCTAAAAAGTGGAATTGAACCGCATTTTTTGTACAACCCTGTTTGAAATACGGTCAATCATCCGGGTACCCAGAACAATCCGTAGGCAATTTCTCTGGAAAACATCTAGTAAATTTTCGTCTGCTTTTCGGAGCGCCCATGCTTCAGAGCCATATTTGACCACTGTCATCACTGTTGCTTCCAATATTCTAATCTTGGTTTGCAGACTTATATTCCTATTCTTCCAAACCTTTTTTAATATATTTTTTTTTTATAATGGAATACAAAAAAAAATAATAAAGAAATACAACTAAACACAAAGAAATACAGAGCATACCAAACACTTCCAAAAATCAATGTAATAACATCGAAGACCAGGGATGGTTCAGCTTCGAAAGAAGGATATCCGCGTTGCAGCGGTAGCTAGAGGTTTTTAGTAAGAAGCGATCACGTCCAATACTAAGAAATATTATAACCCATCAATCCTAAAAATAGAGCCAAATCAAACAGTTCGTGATAACGAACTGTAGTAAGGAGCGACCCGGCTCAATAGTAACCAAAACTCTAAAAAACGGAATTTTGATACCAATAGTTACATCAAAAGAATCGCATTTTAATGCTGATTTTAAATATATAAGTTTCATCAAGTTTAGTTTTACCCATCAAAAGTTACGAGCCTGAGAAAATCTGCCATATTTTAGAAAATAGGGTGAAACACCCCCTAAAAGTCATAGAATCTTAATGAAAATCACACCACCAGATTCAGCGTATCAGAGAATCCTATTGTACAAGTTCCAAGATCCTATCTACAAAAATGTGGAATTTTGTATTTTTTGCCAGAAGACAAATCACGGATGCGTGTTTATTTGTTTGTCAAAACACTATTAAAGAAGTACACTATTAAAACCGCCTTGTCCGAAGCTTCAATATAGGAAATTACCATCGCTTGGTTTAAACAACAATGGAAATATATTGGCTTGAAAATCAAGCAAAGTGGCTGAAAGCACGATATTTTGCATATACGACATCCTTTTTTCTCTTTTTTCTTTTCCCCATATAGCAGGGCATTGGAACATATTAGAGAGCTGTTTAATGGATCATTTTAAAGGAAATTGATGAGGTTAAAAACCTTTTGTAATTAAAAAAAATTTAATTACGAAAAACTGCATTTTTCTATTAAACAGTTTGTGGTAACGAACTGTAGTAAGTAGCGACCCGGCTCAATAGTAACCGAAACTCAAAATAATAGAATATTGATACCAATAGTTACATCAAAAGAATCGCATTTTTATGCTGATTTTCAATATATAAGTTTCATCAAATTTAGTTTTACCCATCAAAAGTTACGAGCCTGAGAAATCTTGCCTTATTTTAGAAAAAAGGGGGAAACACCCCATAAAAGTCATAAAAATCTTAAAATAGAATTGAAAATCACACTATCAGATTCAGTGTATCAGAGAACCCTACTGTAGAATTTTGAAGCTCCTATCTACAAAAATGTGGATTTTTTTTTTTTAGAAGACATCATGGATGTGACATTTTCGGAGAAATCACGAAAATTTGGGGATAGTGTAAGCACTGAAAAGAACGCAACTGATTAATATGGAATTAAAATGGAATAGGTTTGGGCGTCAAGTCATGGCAGGTTAGGTTTTTTGGAACAGGTTTTTTCCCCAGGGGTGATTGTATCGACACAGCGCTCCTAGAATGTCGCGAGAGGACTCATTCTAACGCAAGTAGTGCCCTATTTGAGTGACCAAAAAAATTGGAGGGCACCTAGGCCCCCTCCCACGCTCATTTTTTCCCAAAATCACCGGATCAAAATTTTGAGATGGCCATTTTGTTCAGCATAGTTGAAAAACTTAATAATTATGTCTTTCGGGATAACTTTATCCAACGCAGTCCCAAAGGGAGGGGCTGCAAGTTACAAACTTTGACCATTGTTTATATATATATATATATATATATATATATATATATATATATATATATATATATATATATATATATATATATATATATAGCAATGGTTATTGGGAAGTGTACAGACGTTTACAGGGGGACTTCTTCGCGTTGAGGGGGGGGGGGTCGGGGGAGGGGGTTACGTGAGGATCTTCCCATGGAGGAATTTATCATGAGGGAAGATAATTTCTATGAAGGGGCGCAGGATTTTCTAGCATTATCTAAAAAAATGAGAAAATAAAAAAAAAAGTTTTTTCAGCTGGAAATAAGGAGCAGCATTAAAACCTAAGAAGAACAGAAATTTTAACGTATATAAGGGTGCTCGTCTCCTCCACAATACCTCGCTCTTTGCTCTGAAGCATTTTTAGTAATTTTAATTATTTATTCTACGGCCTTTGTGATTCAGGGATCATTCTTAAAGAACTGGGACAAAATTCAAGCTTTAGTGTAAAGAGCGAGGTATTGACAAGGGGGCTAACCCCCTCATATACGTATTGAAAATATACAAATATTGAAGTTCGTTACGTAAGTTAATTCGTAAGTTACGTATATTTATTACTAAAAAAACGTTCGTAAAAAAGTTCTAGTTGCCTTTTTGAGTAACCAAAAATTAGAGGGCAACTAGGCCTCTTCCCCCACCCCTTTTTTTATCAAAATCGCCCGATCAAAACTATGAGAAATCTATTTAGCCAAAAAAAATTAATATGCAAATTTTGATTTAATTATTCATGTACGGTGATTCAAAATCAAAACATGCATTAATTCAAAAACGTTCAGAAATCAAATAAAAAAAAAACTAAGTTTTTTTTAAACTGCAAGTAAGGAGAGACATTAAAACTTAAGTCGGAACAGAAATTATTCCGTATATGAAAGGGGGTTGTCCCCTCTTCAACACCTGGCTCTTACGCTGAATTTTTTATTAAAAAAAAATAGAGTTGTGAGAAAGTCAAACTTTAGCGTAAAGAGCGGGGCGTTGAGGAGTGGACACCCCCCCAAACGGGGTGCCCCTGGTTCTGACATGTGGTTACTTCAAAAGACGGAGGCACCTAACCTGCCCAGATTGTCCCAAGCTAACTTAGGCCTGCTTTATACAGATTGGATTTTGACTTTATATAATTTTGAAAATAGAAAATATGGTACCGAAGTTTGAACAATACGAAAGATAATGCAATAAGGAAGTTTTAAAGACAGTGAGTTTTAGAACAGATCTATTGAATATTTCGGCGATATTTGGCTTCAATGTTATGTTATGACTATATAGGTATATCTGTTTTTTAGCTAGGCCTATATCATTAGTGAATGTGAAAATTTACATTTGATTCCCTCCCTTCCTACCGTCATCGGCAATACAGACAAGTAAAGATAAAATTTGACTTACGGTAAAGACGTGAAAATTAAAAGCAATAGTATAACAGTCTCCACTTTATACAAGCCCAGCTAGGACTCCCTTTTTTAAGTTATAAGAGCTACCACGAGCAAGGGCAGTTGGTCTCTATTAAAATAGGCGGAAATCAAAGAAAAAAACATATCCTTTTTTTACAAATGAAAGTACATTGGAATGTTAAAACTTAAGACAAATAGAAACCATCCTAAGTAAGATTAGAAAGACACTAAAGTGAAATAGAAAGAGTAAACACTCGGTCCCGTAGATAATTAATCTCAAGCCCAAATCGATGTCGTCCAGCATGTCATCGTTCTGCAGAATAAATGTAAACAGGTCCCAAGTAGAAGAGATATAAAAAGAAATATAAGGAGATTGCGTGGGAGGATCTTTCCGTGGAGGATGTTTTCATGGAGGAAGAGACATTTCTATGAAGGAGGCACCAGATTTCCCAGCATTATTTAAAGACTATAAAATTTAAAAAAAAAAGTTCTACTGAAACTAAGGAGCAACGTTAAAACTTCCAACAAACAGAAATTATTACGTAAATGAGGAGGGGGGGGGGGTTCGCTCCCTAGTCATTACCTCGCTTTTTACGCTAAAGTTTTCATTAGTACTTTCAAAAAAAAACAATCTATTCTAATAAAACGGCCTTTGTGATTCAGGGGTCATTCTTAAAGAATTGAAATAAAATTCAAACTTTAGCGTAAAGGGATCGGTGCAATTCACTTTAGAGAAACAACACTCTATGTTTGCAAGTTGGGCTATAATCCGCCAATTGGGCTATTAGGTTTTCAGTTTCAAGGGACAAGTAACTAAAAACCAAAGATGTAAAAAGAAAGAAAGTGGAAGATACAAAAAAAAATTCCTTTCAAGTAGTCTAAAACAAGGGTAAGCAAAATGGGCTAGTCTTAATGAGAAACAAAGGAATGAGAGAATAATCAAATCGTAAAATGAAAGGCAATAGTGAAAATTGAAATCTACAGCAAAACGGTGTTAACACCATGACTTTAAGCAAGTTCAGCCAGGACTTTTTTTTGGCTATACTAAAGCCACCATGAGGGAAAACTCTATTGTACAGCTGTTGAGTGGTTCTACCGTTTTAATCTAACTTTTTAGTTCATTTCATTCTATCATTCATTTTATTTAGTTCATTTACCATCGAAGTTACGATGTTAGCACTGTTTTCTTGTTGGTTTTACATTTTTCCTGTCTTTATCATATGTCGAATTTTATTTTTACACTGCTTGCTTATATTGGTGAAGAGGGCTATTTAAAACATAGCCGAAATATTCAATGAGCCTCTTCTAGAATTAAGTCTTTAAAACTTCCTCATTGCATTATTTTCTTGATTGTTGTATAATGGAAAGGCGGTATGGACCACGTCGTTATTCATGACGCCATAGCATGAATGAAAAAAAAAGAGAATGAAGACATTATCCAATTACGATATTAATTATATTATACAATTTTTAGATTATACATATTATTATATTATAAGATTTAGGTATTAATATATATATATATATATATATATATATATATATATATATATATATATATATATATATATATATATATATATATATATATATATATATATATATATATATATATATATATATATATATACAATTAATTCAGTTTATGGTAAAGGCCAAATGATGCTCTATCCCCCGCCCCATACTCAACGTAAGTTTCAAGTTGACCCTTTACTTTTCATCGAAAAAGATGATATTTTGTTTCAATCTGTTTGTTTTAATAAATTAAATCAACATACTCTGTTTCGAAGAGGTCTATATTTCAATATTAGCTTCAGACCTATTATCAACAAGCTCAGAAACCTTTTGGCCTTCCGTCTTTCAGTTTCCACTCCTAGAAACACTGTGAGTAAAGGCTGTGTTTCTGTATATTGTACAGCATGTCTTTGTTTGTTTTTTGTTGTTCTTTTTTTTTGGGGGGGGGTCATCACCCTTTGCTAACACCTTGATTTAACACATTTGTACCGTGGCTAGAGTTTTGTTCTGTCGGCCCGCTGATCTAGCCCTTCAATTATATTTGTTTAATCCGTTTACAAACACTCCAATGTGGTCGTCACCTTAAGCTCCTTAATAGGTAGGGAGGTTAGGCCCTCCGACCTTTCAAACATTATAGCTCCCAAGCGATTTCTCAACTTCAGCAGAAGCCCAATGTTTTTTAAATACCTAGTCCTACCTCCACAGCTACTAATGCTTGCGCAACTATTAACCCTGTATGAAGACTAATCCTGGGTTTGTAACAATAGACTTTAAAAAAAATTGTGATAGAACTGGACTTGCCATTCAAAACTTTTCCTAAATATAATCTTCTTACGGTAAAATTGCAGCCCCTCTCCTCTACCCCTCTTAATGAGACAAAATTAAGCTATAGATTATATTCACATTTGGGGAATAGTTGATTAAAATGGATACGATCCCAAAACATGATTCATAAAAATTGTAAATTATAGCTGAAAGTGAAAATTCGGTTAATATTTCTAGATTGTTTTCTTCAGGGAACGGGAGGAAGGGCTTCAATCTCAGAGTCTTGCTTTAGGTACTCCAATTAAAGAGACTAGAGAATCTTTCAATTGCGAACATATCACCAAAAACAATGTGAGAAATTATAAATCATTGTTTGTCAAAAGTTGCCAGACTGATGAACTAAAAAAGTGGCATATACTGGTTTATTTCCATTTTGCTTAAAGGTGTAATATTTTGGTTTCTGCTTGACACAGGTATTGAAAAAAAAACGCATGAAAAATAGCCTAAAATGTCTAAAGTTTGTGTATAGCCATGGAAAGTTTTTGAAAGGCTATCAACACCAAACAGGTGACCAAGTACAAAAAAGCATCCAGTGCTTCATACATATTATTATAAACGAAAACGGGCAAGGGGGATCGGGAAGGGAGTCAACATTCCTAAGCGCCCTGCTTTTCACCTTCCAATAATAACCTACTCCCGAAACGGTCTCTGGAAAATTATAAGTCGAAAGAGATGTACTACCTAAATAGTGTACTAATTAAATATTTATTTTGGAGAAATGTTCCACTCTTGGAATCATGTGGAACAAAATTATCGCACCATCCTAACGTTAGTAAGGTGTTACATGCCCACCTTTCTACTATTATATATATATATATATATATATATATATATATATATATATATATATATATATATATATATATATATATATATATATATATTTTATATATATATATATATATATATATATATATATATATATATATATATATATATATATATATATATATATTTTATATATATATATATATATATATATATATATATATATATATATATATATATATATATATATATATATATATACATACATATATATATATATACGAAGTCTTTGTCTCAACTGGGATATTTGCATAGTGCTGGGCCTTTCTCCCCAGGCATACAAGAACAGTAGGTCCGCATTGACATTTTTTAGGATCTTCTAACCGTTCTGATAAAACGACTAATCTGAAACTTGTTTCTGATACCATGCGGGGGTATCCTAGGGCAAAAAGGGCTTTGAAAGGTGATTGGTTGGCCTTTTTCAGGTTTTTTCAGGCCATTGGTTGCCATTTAAACCCTTAACAAGGGAAGCAGATTATGACTTGTTGCAAAAAAACAGGAAAATCCAGTTTATCAACATTGTTTCAAGCCCGATCGCTAAATTTACAGTCATTCCATAAAATGGATAACTAAAAATATTCCTCTTAAACTAAAATAAAGCACAATGGTGAATTTGAACATGAAATAAAGGTTTCTTAAATCTGTTCGTTTCACGTAAAGTTGGCATATTTTACTGACACAGACAAGCTCTAAACGTTTCAAATCAAAGGATAAAATAATTTATTCCAGGCAATAACGATGTCATGGTTCGTAATATCAACAATAAATAATATATTTGAAAGAACAAAAAACACAAACAGAAATAAGATAATGTCATTTGGTTACAGCTTTCACAACAAGTTCCAATTAACCATACTTGTGCGTTCATTTGCTACAACATATAGATTTGCAAAATCAAGCAAAACCTTAGATAAACACAATAATTTTACTAGCCTCATTTGGGCTGCCACATATACGAATAAATTCTGGGTCTTTTATTATTATTACTAATGCCAGAATCTAAGTATCGGCAAAGTTAGTCAGAATGACAGCCACTAAATACTAATGTTCAAATCTTACAGGGACATTGACAAAGTAACAAGGACATTGGAAATGTAATCTGATTGATATATATATTAAAAATTTAGGAAAAGCCAAGATTTCCATTATCAGTGGAACAAAACTCCATATGGAGTTTTTGATAGAAGCAGGCGCCAAATTTAAAAAAAACACACATGGATGAAAAATCATCAAAACCCAAGCAACAAACCCATGGCACCAGAGAGCTTAAGAAGGTGTGGCTTCTCTCTAAAGGTGAAATTGTCTTTGGGAATCAATAATTGTTAATATTTGATATTTTTTACGCACAAAAAGCGTTGTCAAATTTAACGAATTAGTTTCGGTTATTTATTTTCATGGCTCAACATGGCAACACTGATGAAAATGTCGTACTACCTCAAAAACTTAATAATTTTGAAGGAACCAAAACAAGGATCTTAGAAAATTCCAGTTTTAAGGTATTAGATGAGTCAGGGAATAATAAAAGGCTTTGATTCTGGTGTATTTGGTGCTTGTGCAATTGTGATTTTTCCGCATTTTGCTGAAATTTACATTAACCCACATTTATTATGGGAATAATTTGGCACGTTTAAAGTTATTTTGACATTAAAACGTCACAAGCTGTCAAATTGAAATATTACGAATATTTAGTCAACGTTTTATTTAGACTATATGATAAGAGCCAAAAATCGCCAAAAATCATGGCGAATTTACGATACTGAGGCTGCCACAAACCACCACATTGGACGGCAAATACGAAACACAAGGTGGATTAAACCACAATAGGTAGATCAAATCGTCTCAGAATTAAATATTTTTAGCCTTAAAATTTTAGTTTCTGTTTTATCTCTCTTAAATGTAAAATAAATTGGGTTCTGATTGGCCACACTTCTATCCACCCAAAATTTCTCTACAGTTGCCAAGCTGCCACAAACCACCACATTGGACGGCAGATACGAAACACTAGGTGGATTAAACCAAAAAGATAGATCAAATATTTTCTGAACTGAACATTTTTAGTCCCAAAATCTTAGTTTCTGTTTTATCTCTTAAATGTAAAATAGATTGGGTTCTGATTGGCCACACTTTTACCCACCCAAAATCTCTCCACAGTTACAAAGATGCATAGAAATGTCTTCATTTGATGTCTTTTAAAAGAGAGATTTCTGAAATGATGTTTATCTAAATATCAAAATGCACTATTAATAACATATAACAGCCCTCATATGCTTCCCTCATATTATCAAAACTAGAATCACATCAGCAGCTAATGGATTTTACCAACTAGCTGGTCATTTTTACTAGCAGATTTAAGATTTTTTTTTTTTTTTTTTTTTTTTTTAATCGACGGAGACGTTCTTTCTTCTATAGATTTTACATCATTTTACACCCTTTATACATTCTTCCATGAGTATTCTAGAAGGTTGGATAACATATCGTAACAAAGGGAGATGGTCAAGAGTGGTTAGTCCCAGCTGACCACTCTAGCTTTAGGCCAAACGGTATAAAAACCGCACAGAGATCTTGAAATAGAATTATTTGGCGTCTAGTCATAACGGTCTTTGGATCTGTCATTAGTGTCATGAAATTCTGATTAAATAGGTCTAGGCTATTTTTTTTTCGGCACTTATGTGTTATAGCGACGACACCAAAGGAGTGAAGCTAGGTTAGTCCTAGTGAAATTTCAAAATATGATGAAAATATAATACTTTTAGTAACAAAATCATGGACAATACAACAGAAAACTATGAAAAGCAGACCGCCCAGAAGATATTATATATTAAATATCTAGCCACCTCTATTTATTTAATATTTAACTAAAATATACCTGAAAAATAGTTTATTTCACTTATGCTAAGCTGATAATCTTCGATTGGACACAGAATACCGGTTTCATTACAGATTAAGAGCGAAGTGTGGTAGCTATAACACGTGAGTACATTCTTTTCATATTCAAAAGTTTGAATCATAAGTAAAAACAAGAAACAGAATTGAAGCAAGTCCTATTTCGAAAAAAAATCCTGCCATAAAGTCACACCAAAATTTCAGAACAGAAGATATAAATAAACCTTTAAAAATATTAATGCTGAAATTTTGATCCAAAGTCACTTAGAGGCTACGGGGTGCCTGAGAACAAAACGGACGATAAATAGGTGATTGGTTAATCTCCAGTAAGATTTTTGCTTTACAAGGGTACCAGAATTCCTAATTTGCGATCGAAGTAGCCCTTTCCCAACTTTCTAATTTAAAAATCTTTCTAAAAAAGGTTTAAAAATTTTACACATAAGTTATACGTAATTGGATGAATTGGGCTCGTTCTTTTGAATCAAAACGGAAGGACACAAGAGAAAGCAGTTATTTTATATACGTTTCGATATTCTAGTAGGCTACTCCACTGTTTACATCATTTAAGAAGTGCTTTAGAAATAAATTATTATTATTATTACCGCCAACGAGGTAAAACTTTAAATGGTTAGAAAAAAAAGAAGCGAAATGAAGAAGTAACTAGTTAGGCTTGTGTTTTTCCTAATTTTTTCTCTAGTTACTTTGTTACTAATTATTTTTCCCCGACCGGTGTCGCCCATAAGTAGGAGTCCAAAAGCCCTTTCCCAAAACAACAATAAAACCTTATATTAGATAAAATCTTTTTCATAAAAAGGCTTTTCCCTAAAATCAGCATTACTTTAAATTTCTGGACAAAACAGCTCCTTTTGAAGTGACTACAGCCACCTCTTACATAAAAGTTTCCTGGAGAAGTAATCAATAATTAGTTATTGATTAGTTATTTATATTAGATAAAATTAAATATAAATATAAATTAAAAATTTAATTTTATATTAAATATTAGAATAGAACCTTTCCCAAAACACCGCTGCTTTGCGTCTTGCTTATAAAGGCTAGAACAGTGCGCAATTTGCGGCCCGAGACATCTCAAAATAAAATTTTAGGAAAACACTTGTAGCTTCTTGAAGGCCTTTCATTAATGTGGTAAATAATCTTAATGATATATATATATATATATATATATATATATATATATATATATATATATATATATATATATATATATAGTACTATTCTTCCATTATTTTTCTTTCTAATACCAAGTAATTTGTTCCATCCCATAGCTATCGTCGAGATAAAACAAAGTCGACACCCACAAAGGAAAATGAGAAAAGGAAAAGGAAACCGCTGCTTATAAAGGCTAGAACAGTGTGCAATTTGCGGCCCGAGACATCTCAAAATAAAATTTTAGGAAAACACTTGTGGCTTCTTGAAGGCCCTTCATTAATGTGGTAAATAATCTTAATGATATATATATATATATATATATATATATATATATATATATATATATATATATATATATATATATATATATATATATATATATATATATATATAGTACTATTCTTCCATTATTTTTCTTTCTAATACCAATTAATTTGTTCCATCCCATAGCTATCGTCGAGATAAAACAAAGTCGACACCCACAAAGGAAAATGAGAAAAGGAAAAGGAAACCGCTGCTTATAGAGGCTAGAACAGTGTGCAATTTGCGGCCCGAGACATCTCAAAATAAAATTTTAGGAAAACACTTGTGGCTTCTTGAAGGCCCTTCATTAATGTGGTAAATAATCTTAATGATATATATATATATATATATATATATATATATATATATATATATATATATATATATATATATATATATATATATATATATATATATAGTACTATTCTTTCATTATTTTTCTTTCTAATAACAAGTAATTGTTCCATCCCATAGCTATCGTCGAGATAAAACAAAGTCGACACCCACAAAGGAAAATCCGCAGAGACAGAACAAGAAATAGAAGCTAGATACCGTAAAGTTTCTCGGTCAGATTTCGCCAAAACCACTTCTGCATTTTAGAATGGAGTCTTTAGTCTATTTTTGAGAACCGAAACCACCACGAATCACACCCAAGTTCTTGTTTCCATCATTTTGGTAGAGTCAGCTCCCCACCTCCAAGGAAGGACAAAATAACATACAAAGCGAAACAATTTGCAGCTGAAAACATTTTTTTTTTGGCAAAATTATTGTTTCCTTACAGCTCTACCATCTCTGCCAAAAAAACATGCCCCCCCCCCCATTTACAGGAATAAATACAGGTGCCATTACTGAAATTCACAAATAATACCAGTAGTTCAAGAGAGAGAATATCACACTGATTCAAATATTAAAAACACGTCAATAATTATTTTCAATTATAGTTAATATTTAAAACAGCGAAATTACAGCATTCATTGTAAGATGGATGTATGGGGAAGTGATCTGTCGTTTTCTCTGTAACTAAACCAAACAATCAACTGTACCAACTATAACCTTCCGAAAAATGAATCTACATTTCACTTTCATTACATGCATAATAACCTTCAATCTACTGTTAAACTTGGGAGTCGGTAAGAGTCTCTTCAACTTCATATAAAAGTAGCTGCGTTGAGTTTAGAAATTGCTCAGCCTAACGTTGAGACTCATACTGTTAGAAAAGCTGGGAAAATTTATACTGCCCTTTAATTGTATCTCAAATATGCTGCTCACTAAGTGAGCAGCATATTTATTGTGCTCTCTAAGTCAGCAAGCACATCATGTTCGTTAAGTAAAAAGCCATCAAATGAGCGAAAAAAGCCTTTGGTTGTGATTGGTTTCTTGAACGATTTGGAGGGTTTTCCCTCGAGGGCTGGGTTAAAATTAGAAAAAGCATTAGAAGCTTAGAAATGATAAAATATAGAATCACAAAGAAAAGATGAAAACGAGGACAATAAACAGTCAGCGAAAAAACTGAAAAATTATGCGAATATTTCGGTCAAGACCTCCGCTTGACCGTTTTCAATGCAGAATAAAACTGATGAAAATATAAAAAACCAAACCTTAAAAAAAAACACATAACTAAAATATGATGACCCTTTCTCAGTAACGGTGAAAGGGTAATTGAATAAAAAGACAAGTCTAAATGGCATTTCAAAATTGTATCTTGCGTAAAGCATTCTTAAAGCCTAATCACTTTCCAGGTAGATTATAATCAGAGAATCTATTTGAATGCACAGCATAATTTTACGGATTAGTGGAAACGGTCAGAGTTAATAATTTCATCATAAATGGGACTTAAAAAAGTTTCTCCAATGTCTCTATTAAGAGCTACCTTTCGGTGTATGCACTTTTTTATCTCAACTAAAATGACTTCATCAACGATGTTGAAATAAGGTCAATATTGAGTGCAATTACCCTCTCCTAACTATTTTAAATAATAAGAAGTTTAATTATTTATGTGTGGCGTGCAATGTACATGAAATAGGAATAGCACAACAGTCACGAAGGGCATCTGAAGTGCAAACATCTGTAGCTGAAAATATTAATTTACCTGGAATTTTTGGCCTACCAAAATGTGCGAAACCTGAGAAATTTTTCATACCATTATAGGCGACACATTTTAATTGGTTGACATATCGCCGGATTCAGAAATCGATGATAATTCTGATGACAATGGTCTGAAGAGATTGGAAGCTTTTCTAAATCCAGTATCATACCAAAAACGGATTTCTGCAATTTTATTTGATTTTAGTATAACGAAATCCAAAGATGACTTGGAACAACAAGGTTAAACTTTTCTAGTTAAACTTTTCTACTTCTGATGCAACGACAGATTATGCAGAGGACATACCCACAAATCCCGAAACAAAGACAGAGAAGAAGGTGGATTTTAACGAAAGGGACGTTAAAATCTGTTTTTGTATTTGTTTTTTCTCTATTTAATCGGAGGTTTTTCAAGAAAAAACAGTTTCAAGGTAAAAACAGGATAAAGTATCACCAGCTAGACTTTTTATTGGAGACAAATAAGGTTTTCTTTGCTTTGTAAATGTAAAGCTATCAGAAATGATCTAGGGAAGAAGGGGGCCATTTTGAATGACTTTCACCATTTATGCCACCAAGGTCTCAATTTCAACCACTATTTTCCAACCACGGCCCATAGTAACCAAAAGTAAAAAGACGCGTTTTGAAAAAAACTGCCTAGTGATGAGGTTCGCCCCTCGTCAATACCTCAATCTTTACGCTAAAGTTCGAGTTTTTTTCCATTTCACAAACGGCCCATAATAACCAAAAGTTAAAAGATGGATTTTACCGACAATGATGAGGATCAATTAGGTAAAAGGACATAGGCGGGTGATGTACCGGATCATGTAAAACGACAACTCCGTGGAAAAACTAGAAAAGAGTTGATATGGCTTGCGTACAAGGCTGGCTTTAGACCAACAGCACTTGATATCTAGATTTATGGACGTTTGCTGCAAACGCTGTCCCAATGCCCCGCAGATTTTAGATGAATTCTTTAGTGAGAAGAGTCACTGTTGAAAAAGTAATCTACAGACTAGGGCAGAATCTCTTCATTTCTTTCTCTTAATAAAAATACTTTGTGCAAAAAAAGAAGAGAAAAAAAGCACATACACCGAAAGGTAGCTCTTAATAGAGACCCTGGAGAAAGTTTTCAAGTCCCATTCATGATGAAATTATTACTCTGATCGTTTCCACTAATCCACAAAATTATGCTGTGCATTCAAATAGATTCTCTGATTTTAATATACCTGTAAAGCGATTAGCCTTTAAGAATGCTTTACGTAAGATGAAATTGTGAAATGCCATTTAGACTTGTGTTTTTATTCCTTCCTTTCACCGTTACTAAGAAAGGGTCATCATGTGTTAGTTTTGTGTTTTGTTTTAATGTTTGTTTTTATGTTTGTTTTTATGTTTGTTTTTATATTTTTATCAGTTTTATTCTGCACTGAGGATAGTCAAGCGGAGGTCTTGACCGAAATATTTGCATCAGTTTTCACCTTTTTCACTGGCTGTTCATTGTCCTCGTTTTCTTCCTTTCTTTGTGATTTTATGCTTTATCATTATTAGCCAGTGTGGTCTCAGAAATTATTCAAGATTAGAAAAAGATAAAATTAAAAGATTCTAACATTAAAATCATTTTTCTGTAGCAATTTTCACAAACAATATTGAATCAGTTTAAACCATATACACTAATTATCATCTGAATTATTGATGGAAGAAGTGCCAATATGGCACTATATGGAAGATGCCATGATTCCCCCGCCCTTAAATAATATCTCCATGGAAAATGGAATTTTCCTTGTTGTTGAAGCAAGAGGACTTTACGTACCAATTATAGGGTATTCGGCCATGGTGATTCCAGTGGTGTACTTGTTATTTAAATCCGATTTGTGTTCAAAATAATTAATTTTCGGTTACTATGGGCCGAGGTTAGTTCTTTACTAGGTTGCAGCAACCACGATCTCAGTCCAGGTGACAAATTTGGAACTATAGTTTTAGGTCGTAAACGTTGATCAGCCAGTAAGCTCAGCCAGGAATTTGTTTTAAGAACGGAAATAAATATCGAAAGAAGATGTTTTACTCAAAACTTTTGAATGAACGCCTTGAAAAAACTAATTTAAACCTCTTAATAATTATACATTCTGCTACTTTTTAGTCTGCCAGAACTAGCATTATGAAAGTAAGCAAGTGTAAATTTTTAATTTACTAATACAATCTATTTAACCTTAAAGCCCTGCCAATTACCTTTAGGAAGGGATGAGGGGGTTTTGATTTGGGGGGAGGAGATTTGGATCTGGGGAGAGGGAAAGAGGGAAACTTGTGGTTTCCCTATTTTTATAGGGAAAGGGGAGAGAAAACACTGCACATGATGGTCCTACTTCAACCTATTATAACGAAGTGCATTAAATATAAGTAGGTGAACCCACAAGACTTGCCCCACACGCAACACAGATTCCTCCGTCTGTGTCATTGACTAGAGTACACTTCCAGCATTCTTTGCCACCACTTACAAGACATGGCACTGATTCTGGTCTCAAATTTCTAGATTTTCCACACATATCACAGACATTTAATAAAGCTTTGTTTATATATGTGCAAAACTGACATTCCCATTTTTTAGGCTTCAATGGGTCAAACTCCTTTAAATCAGGTTGAGGATTATCTCGCCTTTTTTCATTTGCTGCGTTGTTTGAAGATGATCGATGTCGGTCAGGTTCGAGTTCTTTCATGTCAGAATGCTGGTTTTCTCTCCGCTTTTCATTTGATGCATTATTTGAAGACGATCGTAGTTTGTCAGAATCAACGTCTTTCATATGAGAAAGCTGGTTTTCTCTTCTAATTTCATTTACTGCATTGGCTGAAGATGACCGCGGTTTGCCAGTATTAAGATACTTTCGATTTTGAGTTGAGCAATGAAAGTTTTCAAGGTCTTCCTTAAGTCTTTTTTCTATTTCACTTTCTTCCTTTCGAATCCCATTCATTTTACTAGAATAGTCATCACCATCATTGGTCTGTCGTGATCTGTTTTCGTCTTTATATAAAAATGTTGACATATCAGTCTGCCCCTTTTGAGGACTCATTCGCTGAAGATGATCATCGTGACTTTCTTTTCCATTCAAATATAACTCTCTGTTAGCTGAGCTCTTCTCTGCATCACGCAGTGCACCTTCTCTTAATTTAGGTCTATTATCATCTCTATAGCCTACTTTGAACTTATCCGTATGTAATTCTCGTGAACTAACTCGATGGTTGCGACCGCCAGAATCCTCTTCTCCGTTTATATATAATTCTCTGTTAGTTGAGCAGTCAACTTTTGAATTCAAAAACGATTCTTTATGGTCAAAGTCTTTCGGCAGCGAACTCGGTTGTAATAGTCGATTTGTCATCCGTTCGTTTCGTCTTAACGCTAATTCAGAATTATTCTGCCATCGACTATGTTGCTTAACGCTGTCTACTTCATCAAACGATGCATCCTTACCATCTGCATTGTCAAGAATATTACCACGTTCACCCAAATCCTTCGAATACCCTTGATTTTCTAAATCTCGATAAACATAGTCCCATATTGTATTCCCTCCAGAATATTGTAAAGAGCATGTACTTGGTGTAGTTTCACCCTTTTTAGGACGTTCGGTAACTGACAACAGACTCAGCTGTTCATCAGTTGTTTTGACATCATCCTGCATTTGTAAAACAGTTAACGGAATTAAAGGCGACTTGATTCCTGTATCCTCAACTGTGCTATCCAATAAGTGGTATTTATTCTCATTCATATTCTGATCATAAGGGACGTTTCTCCCCTTCACAGATCTATGTGAAGGAGCAGGTTGAAGGTATTCTGATTGACAGGGTAGAGAATGTTGTCGGCTTATATCTTTGATTGGTTGGGGGTATGGGTATTGGTTAAAAGGAGGTGCGAGATTTGGGTAGTGGGTGACAGTTTCGGGATAGGGCATTGTGAGAGTTTGACCACTAGGACAGTGAATAGGCGGCCCATATTTCTTATAATATTCTTCTTCTCTTCTGCGGTAAAGAATTGTTCTCATGGCTTGTTCAGGTGTTGAAATATAGTCACGACGAAAATTAGCAATTTCTTCCCATGATATGGAGTACTTAGAAGATACACCTTCCCAAATATAACGGAGAATCTAAAAAGAAAACTGTGTGAATAAAAAGAAAACTTGTATTTTTAACATTTATTTTCAGCCTAAATTTTGACTTCAGATTGCTGTTTAGTTTCTTACAGGTACACCTATATAATAAGTACACCTAAAATTTGATATTTCTAAAAGACAAGTGTAAAAATTATACTCAAAAATTTATAAAATAAATATATCCATAATCGAACAAATGAGAAAATTAACTGAATTGGTAGAGACGACACGAAAGATTAATAGCATAGTTCTCAGTTCTTCCATTGCAAGTTAAAGGGCAAATTTGAAAAGAAAAATTTGGAAAGAAAAAGTAACCTTGTCTAATTGAAAAATTACTTGAAATGAATCAAGTTAAGGGCAAATTTGAAAAAAAAGACAAAAATTGGGAAAGAAAAAGTAACCTTGTCTAATTAAAAAATTACTTCAAATGAATCGAGTTAAAGGGCAAATTTGAAAAAAAAATGGGAAAGAAAAAATAACATTGTCTAATTGAAAAATTACTTGAAATGAACTATTAGCCCATTCGTGTACAGCTTCACCTAAACTATAAACATGTATCCAAAAACTAATGATCCTAAAGATATTTAGGTTGCATAAAAGGCTTACACATCAGATCCTTTGAAATAAAAGCTGTTCAATGTCTTTTGAATTACACTTTTTTTTGCCTATTCCAATCAATCTTCTATATTACAATTGAGGCTATACAAAAATATAGAAATACAATGTTCAATCGTGAAAATCTTCTTTCTTTTCAAACAGTTTGAGATAACGAACTGTAAATAAGGAGCAACTCTACCCAATAGAAACCCAAACTCTAAAAACTGGACATTTGATAAAAATCAATATATTAAAGAACTGGATTTTTAAGTTGATTTCGATAGGATATATAAAATTCATTAAGTTTAATGTAAAAGCTACAAGTCTATGAAAAATTTTCTTATTTTCAATAAACGGGGGGGACGGCCGAAAAGTCAAGAGATGAAATCGCACCATCAGATTCAGGATATCGAAGAACCCCACTGTAGAGGTTCCCAGCTCCTATCTAAAAAGAAAAATGTGGAATTTTGTATTTTTGCTATAAGAAAGACGCCGGATACGTGTTTTTTTTTTTCAGGGATGATTATATCAAAACAATGGTCCTAAAACGACCAAGAGGGCTTTTTTCAAAAAATTTGAACTCGAACGGAAATAAATATTTTAGTGCCCTTTTTAGGTGAAATAAATATTAGACGGCAAATAGCCCCCCTCCCATGTCCCTTTTTCCCCAAAGACAGCCGATCAAATTTTGAGGTAGTCATTTGATTCCACCTAGTTGAAAGGTCGAATAACTATGCCTCTGGAGACGAAATGACTACCCGCAGCCCCTAGGAAAAGGACTGTAAGTTACAGAGTTTGCCCATTGTTTGCATATAGTATTTGTTATTGGGAAATATACCACTTTTTAGGGGTACTTTCTGCAGGGGGGGGGGGTATTTTTCACAGGGAGAATTTTCTGGGGGAGAAGTTTCCAGGGAAAATTTTTACAAGGGTCTCCCGACGTGATTTGAAAAATGGCCAGAAATTAAATACAAAAACACATTTTTTCATCTGAAAGAAAAGAGCAACATTAAAACAAACGGAAATTATTCCGCGTAGCTCTTTAAGCTAAAGTTTGACTTTTTGTCTCATTTCTTTAAGAACAACTCTTGAAACACAGGGACCATAGAATTTGAAAAGAAATATTTCTAAAGAATTTCAAGACTTTAGTGTAGAGAGCGAGGGATGAAGAAGGGGCAGTTCCCCACATACACAGAATAATTTCTGTTCGTTCCAAGTTCTAATGCTGTTCCTTACTTTAAGTGCCGATATAAGCGCAGAGACCAATCGTGTTACATCGATAGAAAATAAAAATAATGTGCTTGAGAATGAACTTGCAACAGTTAAATCTGAACTTCTGGTTTTGAAGAATATTGTGGAGGGTCAATCGGAGATAATTAATAAATGTAATGAAGAAATGAATTCAGTAGTCAGCCAATCTTTATTGAAGAAAATCGCAATAAAATGTGCAACTTATTATTTTGGGACTTAAATGAAGTACCTATCGAGGATGCCGAGTCTCTGATTTCGGATGTGTTGGTGCATGGATTGTCATTTGATAGCGGAAATTTGCCGTCTTTTAGTGTTGTTCAGTGTTCTAAAAAGTTTGTTAAAATTAAAGTGGACACTACACAGGTTCGATTTTCCTTTTGAAAAATGCGAAAAAAACTTAAAGGGAAACAGTTCAACATTTATAAGAATGTTTTTATTGGTGATGATGTTACGCCTCGTGTGCGTATTGTGCGCAAGGAACTCCTGGGTATCCGTAAATGCCTAGTGGATAAAGGAACTGAATGCTGAATACCCCCTACCTTACCCCCTGTTATTTGTATAAAAAAACAGCACTGTAGCTAAAGTGCTTTGGTACAATACAAAGGGTCTGTTGATACCATAATTTGTGTATTTTGGTTGATTAAGTCTTATTGAAGTTTTGTTAAGTTAGTTTTTAAGTGATATTATGATGTTGGGGTTTTTGTTTATTACTAAGTTGTTAGCCGTTGCGTTAGGAGCTTGAGCTTTATACATGAACGGGTTACAGGCAATATTTTCATCGCCTGTTCTTTTTCTTTTTTGTGTTTTGAAGTGGATAATTTTTGTTTTTCAATTTCTTTTTCTTTTTTGTGTCTGTTGGTTATTTTTATTGAAACCATGTACCGAGATTTTTTTTTAATTTAATGACAATGGATAATTATGATCGTGATTCCCGAAGCATTAGCCGTCTTAATACTCTGGAAGCTTCGAATGTAGATTTTGGGGGTGTATTTACGGAGCAGCTGCATCGGAGTTGTGACATTGGGGTAACAGGGCCTTATAATTCTATTAGTTCCAAATATTTGTTTAAAGATGGAATTCAATCTGAGTATGGTGAGCGAGAGGCCTCAATGTTTTCCATCTTAATTGCCAAGGGCTAAATTCTTGGTTTAATTTTTTAAATGAAATATATGATTTTTCGGTTTATCATGTTATCAGTCTTACTGAAACCTGGCTGAATGACCATAACTCCGTTCTTTTAAATATTCCAGAATATAAATTGTACAATAGGAATCGACAGTTTAGACAACATGGAGGAAACGGTTCATATATTCGAAGCGATATTGAGGTTTTGGTAAGAAATGACTTAGTAGTATATCAGGAAATGGTTTTTGAATCATTTATTCTTCAGCTCAGGCTGAAACCTAAAAATGCATTTGTTATTATATTGTATAGGCCTCCATCTGGCTCCATACCCATCTTTATGGATCTTCTGGATAAACAGCTGGAGAAACTAGCAACTGGTTCACATCCATTTATGATGCTCTGGGATTTTAATATTGACCTTTCTGAGCTTGATACGAGTGTTTCTGTGGATTTATAGCAGCTTTGTATGTCCTACGGTCTATTTCTAACTATAAATATATGCACAGGAGTAACCACCTCATCATCGAAGCTTATTGACAATATTTTTTTTTCAAATCTGTTTTTTTTTCAGCTCCAAGAGTTATTATTACTGACGTATCAGATCATTTTGGGATTTCAACAAGATTTGATCTGTATTCCCCAAAAGCCAGCACCAATAATTCATAAGAGTCCAATGCATGTGTTTAGCCAGAGTAACCTTCAAAACTTTAAGCAGGCAATTGCATAAGTCGATTGGAATAATTTGGTCGATCTTGCAGATGATATAAATACGAGTTTTCAAAGATTTGTAATAAACTGATTTTGTTAGTGACAAAAACATGTATAATGGTTCATTCGAGATCAAGGGAAAATAATCCTAAGAAACCGTGGATGTCAACTGACTAGTTGCGTTGTATTAATGAAAGAGATCAACTTTATAAGAATTCCTTAAATAACGGGAATGATCCGATTTGCTTAAGAATTTATAAAAATTATAGGAAAGCCCTGAATAAATTACTGAGAAATGTAAAAAAAAAAATTCGTAAATAAATTTACTGAGACTTGTGGTAACCCTGCAAAAACATAGAAAATAATTAAAAGTGTATCGACAGAAAACTCTATTATTCCCGATGAAGTAGTAATTCAGAATAACCTGCCAACGACGAAACCAGAAGAGATATGTGATGCTGTTTCTAAACATTTTGCTACTATTGGCGCAGATTTATCTTCCCGTATTGTATCTTCTGATGATGATCCTCCCTTGGAGTTTTTTTATGAAGACTCCAATTGATATTTCTATGTATATGAAACCCTTCTCTCGTGATGAAGTAGAGAAAATTATCTTTGGGATGAAATATACATCGGCAGGTAGTGATTCAATCAATCTTCTGGTGTTAAAAATAGCGTTTCCTTATGTTGCTGATGTTCTCACTTCCCTCATTAATTTGTGCTTGAAACAGGGAACGTTTCCTGATTGCTTGAAAATTGCTAAGATTACCCCTGTTTTTAAAGGTGGTAATAAGAATGATCTTGGAAATTATCGGCCTATCTCGGTCTTACCAGTTATTTCTCGTGTGCTAAAAAGTGTATTAACACTAGAGTTTATGATCATTTGGAACTGCATAAGCTTTTAAATCCAATTCAATTTGGCTTCAGGAAGGGGAGAACCGCACAGATGGCATTGTCATATACAACTTCGATAATCATTGGAGCTCTTGACAATAAGCATAGAGTAGCTGGTCTGTTACTTGATTTGATTAAGGCATTTGACACTGTAGGACACCAATTACTACTTCGAAAATGTGAATTTTATGGGCTAAGAGAGGCTACTTTAGCTTTGCGATTACCTCCGAAATAGAGAGCAGCATGTTCACATTAATGGATTTTCTTCAAGTAAGAGTCCTGTTAAATTTGGTACCCCCAAGGGCTGTGTTAGGTCCTACTCTTTTTTTTTATTAATGATCTGCCAAATGCTGTTGCAAATACTTCTAGAATTAGGGATCTAGTTGATCCTGCACCTTCGGGATCCAGCATCACTACACCCTCATTTGCTGATGATGCGACATGGATGTGTGTTGCTTCAACTGAACAACAACTTACCTCAACAATTAATGCAGCAACGATTACTACATGTCTTTGATTGAAGATAAACCGACTTGACCTAAATATAAATAAGTCAAATTTTGTTATCTTTTCACGATCCCCAAATTATTATCCTTGGATTGCGGAAATAGCTTCACCCAAGGGAATTGTTAAGAGATCAAGTTCCGTTAAGTACCTTGGGATTATTATTGGTATTATTATTGATGAAATTTTATCACTTAAGTACCATGTAGAAGCTATAAGTAGAATACTATCGCGGAAATCCGTAAACTGAAACACTTTTTTCCTTCAAATGTTTTACAGTTTTTATATTTTTCTCTGATACATCCGTATATTTTGTATTGTTCGTCTGTATGGCTTGGGATATTCCCCTCAATACTTCGCCCAATCCGCGTACTGCAGAATATTGCCATCAGATCATTTTGTGGAATAGGGAACCGGGATTCGGTCAGGTCAATGTACAGTATGATTAATATAATGCCTGCAGCCGGATTGCGTGATTTTTATACACTGGTTTTTATGTATAAGTACTATTATGGGTGTGTTCCAGAATGTTTTACAGGAATTTTTCGGGAAAGATCTAATGTTCATGGTCACAGAACTCGAACAAGTGGAGATATTGAGGTTCCTCACCTAGTTTTAAGTAGGAATGCTTTTTCAGTTATTTATAGAGGGGCTAAGCTGTGGAATAAGCTTTTTCCAAGTACCAAAGAATTGCCTATTAATCAATTCAAAACTGAGCTGCATGTGGGATTGCTTCGTAGGTATACCTTTGAAATAGATTGAGATTGATGGATTTATTATTGGCAATAATTGTTTATTGGTTTTTTTTTTCGCTTCGGGATCATGATATTATGTTGTTTTATTGTGTATGAATTATTTATGTAAGTTTTTTTTCTCGGTACACGGTTTCACCCTTCTGCTTATTACAGATTAACTCACTGTTTTCTTCTTTTATTTTTTTTTTTGTTCTTTGTTTTTATTATTTTTTTTTTCTCTTCTAATTTTTGTTCTTTTTTGTTAGCAGCACACCCTCGCAAGCGACGCTTTTGGTATGCTACTGATTGATTTTGTCTCTGTTATTTCTTTTGGATAATAAATTAATACTACTATTAAATTAATACTACTACTAAGTTGAAAGTCTCTTTTTTTAAATTCGAAGGAATAAAAAAACTATCCGGTGAATTCATAGTAGTTAGTCTTAAGACCACAATCAGGATATGTTTTGTCTTAAATTGGCTGTCAAAATTAGCAAATTATTTGTTTATTTCTTTTTTAGAAATTAAATGAACTGTCTTAAATGTCTGCTATCTTGCAGCGCGTAAGCAAGTTTTAATGCAATATCTCGGTACACTTCTTCCGATTCCGGTAAATGTGAACAAGCTTTATAAATAAAGTTGTAAGAATATTTTTTTTTCACTATAAAAAAAGACTTATTTGCTGGCTGAAAATGTTTATCTGAATTTTTGGTACTTAAATATGTCTTTTTTCAGGCTGAGTACAACTAGCACCGTAATAGGGCTAACGGTATAGATTTGAATAAAAACATTTTTAAAGTTTACAACAGCAGCATAATATGTATTAAAGCTGAGCAGAGCAGAACTATATTTAGGACCATTTGTTCGATAAGATCACGCTCGGGAAAAACAAACAAATTAAGACACATGTGTGATTTTTCTTCTGATAAAAATACAAAATTCAACATTATTTTATAAAGGAGTTTGAAACCACTGCTGTAGGATTTTCTGATACGCTAATTTTATGATGTGATTTTCTTTAAGGTGGCATGACTTTTTTGGGGTATTTCGCGTAACTTCCGAAAATCAGGCAAATTTGTTCAGGTTCGTAGCTTTTGATGAGTAAAATTAGCCAAGGTAGAATGCCAGATTACCCTCGTAACTTTACATGGGTAACCCAGTTGGGCCTATTTGGATTATTTTGGTAGCCCTTGTCCTAAGGAACACGGCAAAGGCTATAGAAGAACGTGCACGACAGATTATTGACCAACTGTTATTGACAAGGATATTATGACAAACATATTATTGACAAACTGACATATTGTTGACAAACTGTTTGAAACAAATTGGCTCGTAATGTTTCTCTATATTTGTAGAATTTGAAAAACAATACTTTACTAAAGACATTAAACCGACGCAACAGAAGATAAATATAAACATAATAATTTGTAAAGCTCTCAAAAGTCTTTTGCAGATCACAAAATCAATGAATTTTAGGACACGATTTCAAATCTAAAAAACTCAAGAAAGCTTGGTTTTCAGTAAAGTGCTAGCTAATTTTCCAGAATTCTGTAAATACGGGGGAAAATCAAGAGCCGTTTATGTTAAACATTTTGGTCTAATTTGTTAAGATTTTATAATAGATATTTTTTTCTAATTAACTTTAATTCTCTGAGAAAAAAAATCTTTGCATTCTCAGCTGCATTCATAATAGTACAAAAGTAAATAAAACATTCATGCTAACCTAATAAGCTAAAAAAAACAACTCAGTTAATGAGACCAAAGTAAAGCTAAATTTATCCAAAAGGATCACGAATAAGAAAATGATATAACACTACCAAAATCACAAAAATACTTAAATCCTAAAATGGAATGATTTCTAGCCCTTTCTAAGGTCTACTAACCTCACATTCCGTTTTGGCAAGGAGACAGTCTCTTGCAACTCTGGCTACCCTATCTGGGTCAACTGGACCTTCCAGAATTAATCTTAAGCCAGAGATATTTCGGTAACCCAGAAGATTCAACACTTGAACTGCACCAATCAGATGACCTTCAATTTGATGTTTGAACGCACCGCAATATAACTAAAACGTAGATTTGTCATTAAAGAATATAGTCTAGCCAATTTCAAACAAACGAAAGAATTTTAAGCTAGATGTTTGAAGAAACCATAATAACAACTATTTTATAACCACAATATAATTAAAACTCCAAGGACATTAAAATTTGAGTCTGATTCTTTAAACTGGTTAAGTGGAAACTTAAATAATCAAATACGGCTTAAAAAAATGAGGAAAATCCCAATTTTTAATGAAAAAAACCTCCATATGCAACTAAGTAGTTTTACGCTTAGCAGGCACCAAGTTTGAAAATAAGGAACGTGTGTGAAAATCAGTAGAAAATAAGTAAAGAAAATATATCAGCATGAAAAGTGGAAAGCTCTAAAGGTGCAACTTTCCTTGTTGCTTTAGCAAAAGACAAACACTTAATTTATGCTAATTGACTTAGCTACAAAAACATCTTTTCAGGTAGACCATTAGGCTATTCTACACTGTTATATTTATCCCTTTAGTTGATTATTGACATGCAAATAGAATCTTTATTTTCCTTTGTTTTAAAATTTCACTTTTATTGCTAAATTTTTGCATATCCCCACTAGCATACATTTCTTCAACAGCCTGACTAAAAAACAACGGGGATATCATCCTGTTGATTGTTGGGATACTCGACAATCAGCTGCTGATCAGGGTTGCCAACTCTTTGGTCAATGAATGGGACCTTTGAGCATCCAAAAATGTGTCAACACCATAAAGAAAAAATTCAATAGGGAATTTTTTTCGAAAGACAGAGGGAAACTAACTAGAATGAATATTCCTTTTTCCTTTCTTAATAATCTACTACAAAAGACATGATAATTTTCGTTTTTACTCATGCCAGGTATAAAAAGCCATAAGCCTCTTTTGAAGAAGGGGGTTGTAATACAATGTCCTAACAAAACCAAAGAAAAAAAAAGCAAAACAGAATGACAACAAAACTAAATAACAACACAGAAACAACAGAAATTGCTTAGAGAAACAGATGTCATTATAGAAGTGATTATAGAATCAATAGTGATCATAGAAGTGATTATAGAAACAGATGTCATTATAGAATTATTCAGTTGTGATATTTTCTACTTGCTAGGTTGATCAAGGAGTATCAATAGTATACATTGTTTTGAGCTTTTCTTTTTAGCCCTTTTTATTTTAGACTTCTTCCCTTTCTTAAGTTGTTATGTTCTAGATTGCTTCCTTCTCAAGGTCGATGTTGTATACTAGCATAATATTTGCAGGAATTGCGTATATTTCCTTAATGATGGTCAGAGCCGTTCAAAGGGGGAGGGGGGCTTGACTACTATGATCATTATTTTTCACTTTGATTCAGGTTTCTCGCTTATACTTGAGACGAAAGGAGGTGCTGTAATTAATCTTTCCCTGGGCACCACCAACCCAAGGAACGGTTCTGCCAATGACCTTCTTCTTAGGTCTTGTCATGTGCTAGCTTGGCTTTAAATCAAAGTCTTGAAAATGGACTGCTTGACCATAAGACTTTTTAATGGGCATTCGTTTGTAAAGGTTTTCTTAGGCCTCTAAGAGTTGGTAAAAAGAAATATTGATATTAATCTCCCCGGTTCCAAGCATTTCTCAATAAGTCATCGAAACGACCATTTGTCACTGCTACCCCGAGAATTTTATAATTATATAATAGTATATAATAATAGCATATATATTATATTATTATACAATAGAATTTTATAATCATATAATTATAACAAGAACTATGGCTTCATAGCTAATACATAAACCTAAAATAAATTTTGTCTCTGTTTTACTTTTTCTTCGCATTGCTTCTGAGAAACAAAATCAAATTTACCAAAAATGGACATTAGGTTTATGTGTGCATATTTCTTTGATAAACAGCCTCGCACGCTCCTCTTTCTTACTAATCCATTCAAAGGGTTACCCTTTCTCTCTAACAAAGTTTCAAGTCCACTGAGCCTACCCAATTCTACGATAGCCAGCTTTTCATTTGGCACCACATGGATGCAAACAATCACGATTTCCAGCAACCTAACATCTATTAAATTATTCCATCATCAACTTTTTACTCTTAATTTCTTATTTCTACTATAAGGTTCCGATACCGACATATCGATACTGCACCGGTACGATACCGATATAAGTATATATCGGCCATGTTGAAGCTTCTTTCATAGTTGCCCAAGAAACTAAGACCTAGCCAAATTTTTTCTCAGGGTTTTTTTCTCACCTGCAACAATACTTAGAAAATTCTTCTGAAAATACCTAGTATATCTTCCCCAAATTTTTTAATCACCTAAATTTCACAGCCATAATTGACCATTGTCATTACCCTGGTCAAAAATATTCTAATCTTAGTTCGAAAGCTTTACCTCCTCAAAATTTTGAAGCACCTAAGTTTCTGAGCCACAATTGACCACTGTCATTACCCTGGCCTAAAATATTCTAATCTTAGTTCGAAGGTTTTACCTCCTCAAAATTTTGAAGCACCTAAGTTTCTGAGTATGGAAACTTATTCAATATATATATATATACATATATATATATATATATATATATATATATATATATATATATATATATATATATATATATATATATATATATATATATATATATATATATATATATATATATATATATATATATATATATATATATATATATATATATATATACATATATATATATATATATATATATATATATATATATATATATATATATATATATATATATATTCATAATTTTAATACTGAATTTAGTTCTGATTAATTTTTTTTTATGGTGTATGTTTATTTCTTTGTTTGTGCTGTTACATTGGTGATGATTATTATGTGTATTTATTAAGTATTATTTATCTATATACTTATTTCTATTGAAGTTTTATAATTAGCTGTGGATGCATCCTCTCTGGTTAAGTGATAAACTTCCCATTCAACTGTAATTGTTAGACCCCCGCTCACCCTTAGCTCTCGGAACTCTCTTCTCCAAAACTGAGTGAGCAAATTGGACGCATATGTATTCAACGCATCCCACGCCTGCGCTGTTCGAACAGGGTTGAACTCCTCTTCTTTTTTCAGTATTGTCTCATATAATACGTTGTTTGTAGCAGGAAAATAGAATCTTCTTTCCAATGGTACTGAAGATAGGTAGTCTTTCATACATCCTAAAAAAAGCTCTGGGCATTAATCTCATAAGGAATATCTAAAATCACGGGATGAGTGTCCCCCAATACTAGTCGTAAGGGCCCTGCCCCTCTTTCACTGGACCAAAAGTACACTGCTTTCGTTTGTTTTTCCGCCTTTCTCACCAAAAACTCCTATAAAAGCCCGTCCCAAACAGGAATTACAACAATGAGCCCTTATATAAAAACTATTCCAATTTTTGTTATAATAGCAGAAACATAAAGAATTTATAACATATTCTGAAGAGAAGTATATCTTCAATACAAATAAGATACCGTATGTCTGGTAGACCCATTGGCATAACACCAACATGGTTTATATAAAGGTCCTTCCAGAACCATCCAGAGAAGGGGCAGAGTGACAGGGAAGGAAAGGGACAGAAGAAGTCCCGGGGCCCAATTCTCGAAAGAATGAAGTGTGAGATTGCTTCCTTTTTTGAGAAAATTCGAACTACGAGTTTAATTGTTTGAACAAAGGTGAAGGGATGGGAGCAAACAAAATTGATCCAAGGCCCATTCATGTCTCCCAAGAAATTTGTGCCTCAGAACACAACTGGTTCAACCCAAAATTAACATTAGTCTCTAATTGAGCAGCTATCAATATTAGACAATGAACAATTGTAACACTGATTGTCTCCATCAGCTAAGGACAATTGACCTGCAAATTCAAATGATGAGGACGAGTGTCAGAACCTCTTTTACGGACAGAAGAATAAAACTGAAAATAAATTTCATGACCATTTCATATAAAGTTTTGCGAGAACAAACAATTTTCTTTTAAAAAATTAATAGGCTAAAGCAGAAGATTTGTGGCGAAATAGTAAATTTGTTTATTTGTTCTTTCTTTTACTGAAAATCTATATTGAATTTTGGTAATGTGTTCAGGCTTAATAGGAATGAGGGGTCAACCTGCCTAGGCCCAGATACTAAGACGAATCAGTATGGCCAGAAATTTATTTTGGCAAGGTGTTTCACTTCTTTAAGGGGAGACTATGGAAAATAAATTTTTATAGAAGCAAAATGAACAAGTATGAATTACGTTTAATTTTATGAATTTAAGGAATTAGTTAATTCGGGAGTGCTTGTGGATGTTAAAGAGATCCCCGCGATATTTTCCAAATAATATTTTATTCAGCTGCTTAGAATATACAAAAATCTTAATAACAAGCTTTGCAACTTGTTTCTTTTTTTGGCAAAGTTGCCACACATTATATATTGCAACAAACTCGGACATGGCCATGAAACATTTATTTTCGGAAAACTAATTTAAATTTTTACAGGAAAATGATAAAAATTTAATTCAAATAGTCGAATTTTGATATGCGTTGGGTTAGATATAAAGCTACTCAAAATTCAAATGTCATATTTTTTGTAGTTCAGTGAAGAACTTGGACTGAAAATGACCTAAAGTCAACAAATTAAGTGCATAGATTTTACACTTCTTAGAACTTTAAATTTGAGAAATTTTTCGAAAACAAAGAAACGCTGCAGTTTTTACAAATCATCCAGGAAAATAGTAAGGCCTATAAGATATAAAAACAATACAAAATTTTGGAAAAATATACAATGGACAATAAATTATCCTTTCAAAATTTTAATTTTGACCTGTACCATGTCTTTTGGAAAAACAAGAACAACAAAACATTGGTAAGTAAAAACATAATACTGTTTCCGTTTTTGTGATTCTAGAAAAAAAATAGCAAAAAAAAAACCTTCATATGCTTACCTGCACAGAAAGAGGAAGAGTGGGGATTGACATGCCCTAAGAGCAAGGCTTTTCAAAAGAGGCTCCTTAAAAATGTTAAATTATTATCCTTGAGATTCATTTTGTTTCAGACCCTAATTCCTCTCATTAGAACACTTACAAGAATATATTGTTAGATATCCACCAAACTAAATGAAAATTAAAAACTAGTGCCCCAGACATAGTTTATTTATTTTGGCCAATACTAAAAAATTAGCTAATAGTAATATTTCATGAAACAGCCATAATTTGTACATAGCGGTTATTTACATTGCGTAGATAATACTTCATCTGTTAATAAACCAATTGTTAATTTCGTGTCTGTTCTTGACTATACCTGTCCTTTACCCTTATCCTGTTCTCGACCAGACGTTCTGGTCGGTATGAAACACCAAAAAAGCCATGGATCACCCTAGGATTACTTACCATTATTGAGCACAGAAACATGATGCTCAGGCAATATATACATAATCCTGATAGATTTACTACCGAACTGATAAGCTATAAAAACGCTCTGACATCTATGCTCAGTAAAACTAGGAAGGCGCAGCAAACACGCTCAACGAATTTTTTAGACGACTCAGGGGACTCAAAAAATTATAGGTTAGTAGCCACTGCTGCATTGCTAAAAGAAAAGGGAACACTTGATACAGTGAGTAGATCTTTTTTTATGTTTTCTGTCATCTGTTGACAAAGCTGTCCTAATTTTTTAAGTATTTCAGCTTGTATCTTCGACCATAATTTTAGACAATATAGTTAAGTGTATTTACCCCTGATTCCCATTGCTGCGTCAATCCCAACACGATTTTTTTCTGGCGGAATAGACGTACGACAGAATCGGATTCACAAAAAAGCGCAGACTTTTACATCGCTGCGACAAACTCTAAAAGAATTCAAATCAGCCAAAATTAGCTTTTCAATCAGCTCCATGACTTTGGTTATGATTTATTGTTTTTTAAATCAGAACAACGCATGCAATTTGTCATATGAGTTGAAATTACTCAACGCACCCGACATTGCAGCAAAACGGATGGTTTTGCGTCATTTGGCGCATGATTTGTGTCATTTGTCGCATGTCGCACGATTTTGCGCGAAATAACAGCAGTAGGAACCAGGGATTAGTATGGATTCTAATGCAACTGGCTTTTAAAACTTATTTAGCATCCGGTAGCCAAAATGTTTCTATTTTCTATTGACAATTTTTTCTACAATATTCTTTTGAAAGCACAAATTCAAGACCCAAATGAGTTTTTAAACTAAAATCTAAAAAAAAATTAAATAGATTTTTTGGGGGCCAACAAGATCCTAAATCTGTGAGTAGCATAAATGGCAACAAGAGGGTGTTGTGGAAACAAGGATGGGTTTACATGGGAGGATCTTTTCATAGAGGAATTTATCATGAGGGAAGAGAATTTCCATGAAGGGGGTGCAGGATTTTCTAGCTAGAAGTAAATTTTGTTTTTTTTTTTTATTAAAAAAAAAACAATGAGAAAACAAATAATTTTTTTTCAACTGGAAGTAAGGAGTAGCATAAAAACTCAAAACGAACAAAAATTATTACGTATATAAGGGGGTCGTCTCCTCCTCAATACTTTGCTCTTTACGCTAAAGTATTTATAGTAATTTCAACTATTAATTCTACAGGCTTTGTGATTCAGGGGTTATTCTTAAAGAATTGGGATAAAATTCAAGCTAAACTAAAATTTTAAACTAAAATCTAAAAAAAAAATTAACTAGATTTTTAGGGGGCCAAGGAGATATTAAATCTCAAGTAGGCCACGTATCTCATATTTGGGAGACATCTTGGATTCTGTTTCTTCTCCTCCCATGTTCTTATTCATCATAAATACAATTAACAAAACCACGCCTTACTCTCCTTTTTTATTGTCCAAAATTAGTATACCGCAATGATGTCCATCCTTAATATCATGTTCATATCAAAAATATCAAGCTCCTAATACCAAGTACCACTATGTGCCAATAACCGCCATGTACCAATTATGGCTGTTTCATGAAATATTACAATTAGCTAATTTTTTTGGTATTGACCAAGATAAACCATGTCTGGGACACTAGTTCTTAATTTTCACTTAATTTGGTGGATATCTAACAATATATTCTTGTAAATGTTCTAATGAAAAGAATTAGGGTCTGAAATAAGATGAATCTTAAGGATACAATGTTAACGTTCTTTAAGGAGCCTCTTTGGAAAAGCCTTGCTCTTAGGACATACCAATCCCTACCTAAATATCAAGTTCATCCTTATTGAAGCAAATTTATTGGGATATGTTAACATTATTCATTATCTATAGAGTTGCATCACTCTTTTCTATTACTCTTGGTTCCTGTTCACTTCTTCTTACTGCGTAAATTGCCTTCTAGTGTTTAACACATTATTTAGTATTTTAATTTCGTAGGATTTGCCCTTCAGCTCCTTGACCATTAGTAGCCCTTAACCACAAATCTTTAGCTTGCTAACATTTAGCCCAATAGTTACCTTTTAGTCTTTCTTAACAATCTAATACTAAGTCCTTAAATTAACTAAGATTTAGCCTTCAGCTCCTAAGCCATTAGTAGCCAGTAAACCCACTAACATTTAGCCCTTTAGCTACCCTCTAGTATTTTTTTTAAATCAAATATTTAGTCCTTTAATTACCTTCTAGTCTTCTTTTGTAATCTAGCTTCAGTGGGCTTTCTTCCATATCCATAAGAGCAACATGAAGATGATCAATTTGGATCCATAGCTTCTGAACATTGTCCATAAAATTCATTTTCTGTACCAGAAGCAAGAAAGTCAAAAATTTGTTATATCATAGCAGATGGAATCACTCCTAGAAATAATATCACTCTTTATAAAAACAACAGTCTGATTCTTTTACAATAAAGATTGGGGTCTAGGAATAATTTATTTCTCCATTAATACTAATCAGTCCGCCCCTTCTTTTCCCCAGAGGTGGTCTAAGAAGGCTGAAGAGAGTTCCCTTAAATGAAAATCATGTAATAAAAAATAAAAAAACTACCTTGTATACTGCCAAAAAAAATAATTTAGCCCACTGTAAAAGTATTGATTTGGGGTAAGTGAAAACCCCAGAAACTGCCTATTAGCTAAGTTACAATAAAAAAAAAAAAAATTTAGCCCCCTGTAAAAGTATTGATTTGGGGCGAGTGAAAAGTCCAAAAATTATTAGCTATTAGTTATTCGCCTATTAGTTAAGTTAAAAAATAAGTATTTGTATAGTTGTCTAATTTGGGGCAAGTGAAAAGCCCAATAATTGCCTATTAGCTAAGTTAAGGTGAAACAAATTAATTTGGCCCACTTTAAAAGTATTGATTTTGAGCAAGTAAAAAGCCCAAAAAGTGTTAGCTATTAGCCTATTAGGCTAAGTTAAAAAATAAGTATTTGTATAGTTGTCTAATTCGGGGTAAGTGAAAAGCCCAATATTGCCTATTAGCTAAGTTAAGGTAAAACAATTTAATTTAGCCCAATGTAAAAGTATTGATTTTGAGCAAGTAAAAAGCCCAAAAGTACTAGCTATTAGCTATTAGCCTACTCTCTAAGTTAAAAAATAAATATTTGTATAATTGTCTAATTTGGGGCAAGTGAAAAGCCCAATAATTGCCTATTAGCTAAGTTAAGGTAAAACAATTTATTTTAGCCCACTGTAAAAGTATTGATTTTGAGCAAGTAAAAAGCCCAAAAAGTATTAGCTATTAGCCTATTAGCTATGTTAAAAAATAAGTATTTGTATAGTTGTCTAATTTGGGGCAAGTGAAAAGCCCAATAATTGTCTATTAGCTAAGTTAAGGTAAAACAATTTAATTTAGCCCACTGTAAAAGTATTGATTTTGAGCAAGAAAAAAGCCCTAAAAAGTATTAGCTATTAGCCTATTAGCTAAGTTAAAAAATAAGTATTTGTATAGTTGTCTAATTTGGGGCAAGTGAAAAGCCCAATAATTACATATTAGCTAAGTTAAGGTTAAACAATTTAATTTAGCCCACTGTAAAAGTATTGATTTTGAGCAAGTAAAAAGCCCTAAAAAGTATTAGCTATTAGCCTATTAGCTAAGTTAAAAAATAGGTATTTGTATAGTTGTCTAATTTGGGGCAAGTGAAAAGCCCAATAATTGCCTATTAGCTAAGTTAAGGTAAAACAAATTAATTTGGCCCACTTTAAAAGTATTGATTTTGACCAAGTAAAAAGCCCAAAAAGTATTAGCTATTAAAAGAGGTGTAAATGTATAGTCGTTGTGCCTTTCATGATTGCTATTCCTTGCCTTCCAAAATTAAAGAAAAAACTTGATTAATCTGTATTAATTTTGATTAATCTTACTCCAGAGCAAAAACGTTAGTTTTATTGCTTAAATTACCTTTTTGGGGGCATAAAAGAGCAGGGTGTCACTTTTCAGAAAGAAGCCATATTCAAGCACCAATTATGTCTATCAGAAACGAAGATAAAAAAAAACACAGTGAGAAAAAAAAAACAAGAGTGATTTTCAGCAAGTCTTTATCATTGTGTAAATTCTTGGAAGAAACCACTTTAAAATCACCCAATAAATTTTCTTATTCTGCGGCATACAGTTTGAGATTTCGTCATCCTTCTTTTAAATTTTGGGTCAATTTTTTAACACAAAACTTTGACTTACTTGTCTTAATACTGTTTTTTAAGCAAGGTAACCAGCATAGAGATAAAGGTAACAGCATTGCGATTTTCTCTATGTGGCCCTGTTCAATAGAAAAAACAAGTTTTTTTTACTGAAGGTAAGGAGCGACATTAAAACTTAAAACGAAAAGAAATTATTCTGTATATGAAAGGGGCTGTCCCCTCCTCAACGCCCTGCTCTTTACACTAAAGTTTGACTCTTTCTCACAACTGTACTTTTTAAAACAATAAAAACTTTAGCGTAAAGACCGAGACATAGAGGAGGGGACAGCCCCTTCCACTTAAAAAAACTATTTTTTTATTTAATTTCTGAACGTTTTGAATTAATGAAGATTTGAGTTTGGCTCAGTGTACATGAATAATTAAAACGGAATTTGCACATTGATATTTGCTTTTTTTTGCGAAATGGCTTTCTCAAAGTTTTGATCAGAAATGTTGAGAAAAAAGAGGTGGGGGAGGGTGCCTAGTTGGCCTCCAATTTTTTGGTTTGGCCACTAGAACTTCTAATTTTATTTAGGAACGTTTTTATTAGTGATAAATATGTGTAGCTTACAAATTTGCTTACATAATGAACTTCTATATTCGTGTATTTTTATTACGTATATGAGGGGAGTTCGCACCCTCGTCAACACCTCGCTCTTTACACCAAAGTTCGAATTTTCTTCCAATTCTTTAAGAATGACCCTGAATCACACAGGCCGTTTAATTAGAATAAATAGCTCTTTTGAAATTACTAAAAATACTATAGTGTAAAAAGCAAGGTATTTAGGAGGGGACAAAGCCACTAATATTAGCAATAGTTTCTGTTCGTGTTAAGTTTTAATGTTGCTGCTTACTTTCACTTGATCTTTCTTTTGACAAAAAATACAAAATTCCACATTTTTGCAGATAGGAGCTTGAAACCTCTATGGCAGGGTTCTCTGATACACTGAATCTGATGGTGTGATTTTCATTAGTATTCCAGACTTTTAGGGGGAGTTTCCCCCTTATTTCGAAAATAAGGCAAATTTTCTCAGGCTCATAACTTCTGATGAGTAAGGCTAAGACTAAACTTGACAAAACTTATATATTTAAAATCAGCATTAAAATCCGATTCTTTTGATGTATCTATTGGTATCTAAATTCCGTTTTTTAGAGTTTTGATTACTATTGAGCCAGGTCACTCCTTACTTACAGTTTGTTACCACAAACTGTTTAAGTAAGAATGGGGTATCATTTTAGTCAGTATTTGGGTTTAAGAGACCTTGACTTACTACTTCGGACCATCTAGTGTGTGGTCTCACTCAAGGATGTTGCAGGCCATCTTTATAGAATTGATATCCCTGATACTAATTGTTGGGGTTGTTAGTGAGTGGTAGATTTGGTGGTCATACCCCCTTAAGGAACGAGCTTCTAATTGAGCAGATATTCACCAGCTTGAAAATCATATGTATCTCAGTGTTGTGAACCATGTCATGCAATTCGTAGCCTTTAGCTTAACGCGGTTTCAAAAGTGTTGGCCTTTCCGAGCTATGCCCATGTTATCTGCCATGTGAGAGGTGTTGAGCATGATGCTTGAGACTGTAGCAGTGCAAATTTGAGCTTTGGTTGTTGTTTTTTTTCCAGGGTGATTGTATCAACCCAGTGGTCCTAGAATGTTGCGAGAGAGTTCATTCTAACGGAAATTAAAAGTTCTAGTGCCCTTTTTAAGTGACTAAAAAAATTGGAGTGCAACTAGGCCCCCTCCCACGCTCATATTTTTTCCCAAAGTCACCTGATCAAAATTTTGAGATAGCCATTTTGTTCAGCATAGTCAAAAAATCTGATAACTTTGTTGTTGAGGATGACTTAACCCCCCACAGTCCCCAGAGGAAGGGCTGCAAGGTATAAACTTTTCCAATTGCTTACATATAGTATTGGTTATTGGGATTAATTTTACCAATTAATTTGTAGTTTGAGGAATACTGCTCTCAAAAGTTGTCCAAATACAGAGTTTGCCTTGGCTTGTCTGGTTTCATCTGCAATATGAGGGTAAAACTAACCCAAAAACAACCACCAATGTGCAATTTTACAGGTTGTCTAGTCCCTGTCATAGCACCATTTCCACAGTTACAAATGTTTATGATATTTATTTTACAAGTCTCTGTTTCATTGTGTTTCATATATTTTATTATGAACTTTCTATTTAGTCAATATTTTAGTTTTGTGGTTCACTATTGGGCCAGTTATAGTTTTTGCAATTTTGCACTTTTATTCCATTTTTGTGACCAAAAAATTTGTTGTTTTTCTCTTTTCTGTTGGTGCCTCAAAGTGCTAATTCCATTCAAAATCAGTAAAATCCACTTATCACATGCTTAATTTTTCAAAATAGCCATACATTAATATAATAGAGCATGAATTAGTACTTGGCTTAACCTTGTTTCATTTCTCAGTCATGTTGTGCTGCCTAAGTAAAGAACAAAGTGGGCACTATGTATTATTCATTTTCTTCTTCTGACCAAGGTACTCTGTATAGAAGCAATTGTTGTAGGAACTTTGAAAGGAGCTTATTCAATTGGAAATTAAAAGCTCAAGTACTCTTTTTAAGAGCCAAAGGTGATTGGAGGACAACCAGCCCCATCCAACTTCCATCAATCCCCCCAAACAAATTGATTAAAAACTAATATTCAGTAAAATTTACTAGTAGTATTAAGACTAAGGGTACAGAGGTGAAATCTTCAGAATACAAAGGGAAATTTTGAAATAAATCTAAACACACCATGTGCATGCAGATTATCAAAAGGGCTGTTCTCAGGAATAGATTAAGGTATTAAATTGGAACTTCTAGAGAATGCTTAAAAGGGAAGATCAATTGACTGTAAGCGATTTTCTCCTGCTACTACAACTACTACTTCTGAAGCAGGTATTACCAAGACTGAGGATATTGAAGCAAAAATTTGAGGAAATGTTGAGAGGAAACTACTAATATTACTCACTACTAGTACCATAAAAGTATTATTATAATACCATATAAGACCAAGGATATGCAGGTGAAAAAAGGGAAGAACATAGAGGGGAAATTTGAACCAAATCAAAACAAGCTATGTTCACGTAGGTTGTCATAGGGGTGTATCTCAGGAATTGATTAGAAAGTTAAGTTTAGATTTTCAGAGAGTGGTTAAACAGGAAGATAAATTGACCAAAAGGAAACATGTGCATGCTACTACTTCTGCTACTTCTAGTACAGCTGTTCTCATTACTACTTCTATTACAACTACTACTGATGAAAATTTTAGTAGCGTAAGTGTTGAGGTGGAAGATCAACTAAATTAAAACATGCAATGGAAGGGTATCAAAACATCATATTGACACTTCTACTATTAGCCTATTACTATTACTGCTACTACAACTTCACTGCTATTACAACTATTACTAAGCATATGAAGTTAAAATGTAACATATAGACCAGCGCCCTCCCCTCTATAAAATTCAGGACCAAATCCCTCATTCACACCCCCTTAGAAATCCTCAAATATAGGACCAAATCTCTCATCCATACTCTTCTGGGAACTCTTAAATTCAGGACTAAATTTCTCAGTCACACCCCTTTAGTAAATTTCAATTAGAAAAAGGTTTGAATAAAATCATTTAGAATTTAACAGTTGCTAAATTTAACAGTCTGCATAGTCCAACGCAGTTGGACTATGTGCATTTAGATAAGTTAAATGTTACTTAACAAGTTAAGTAACCAGTTATTCTGACCCCTGGGTTTTTCAACTCAAAACCAAAAGGGAAATCCTTGCCATAAAAACAACTTTTGGATGCAGGACTAGTCACATGATTAAATATTACCAATAGTAGTGGAGGTCAACTTCCACAGGTCACCAAGCCTGTCCGGCGAGTGTTTTTTAGAGAAATCGCGCGTTGGATATATGAGCCCAACGCAAGGGCGAATAGGAGTTTTAAGGAGAGATTCGAATGCATTAGATCAATTGCTCATGTTCACCTTTTCATGCAATAAGTCATTGAAGCTATTTTGTCAATAGTTGTATATTGTAAGTAAATAAACCTTATTGTGTTTAATCATCTTTTGTCTATGCATTAGGGCATCAGGTACAGTTCCTCTAGTCTTCAGGTACGGTCCCAAGGGAATCTACATTTGTTTCAGGAGACCTCGAACATCATTGAGATGGTTCTGTCTCCCAGGTTACTGGGGATTATATATAAAGCTGTTTTGCTCTATTAACAATTTAGCTCCCATATCCTATGTCCACATTAAGCTATTAAGACTTCAGAAAAGTCCCAAGCACCTCAACGCAAACCCCCCTTAAGATAAAATCACACCCCAAACCTATTATTTCAACAAAACCACCCCGTAACAAAAATATTCAGGGAACATCAAGGGGAATACTGTTAGTAGGCTAACATTGTTAGTCTACATGGCAACCTCTATAGTTTAAATACTTTGTTTCAACTAAATTCTAACTGAAAAGTTTACTTTAATATCAACTTCAAAAATACAAGAATGGTAAACAGAAGCAATACAAAGAAGGCTTACAAGAATGGATTTCTAGACAACAAAAGTTGTGTTCTTGTCCCTCTATTTACAGAGGCTTTGATCCCCCCCCCCACTTTTTGAACTAAACAGATAATTAGAATCTGCTTAGAGTTTGGATTAAACATGAACAATGTAGCTGGAATTGGTTTTGATGGAGGTGGTAACATGTCCAGATTATACAAGGGCATTCAAGTAGAGATATGTAAGAAGTATCTAATTGCTATTTACATGTTGTGCTTCACATGATTAAATCTTGTCCTGGTGAAGGCTTCCAGACTGAACTTAAACCAAATCTAATATGGATACTATCCAAAAAAAAAACAAAAGCTCCTTCACTTTGCAACACACAGTGGGATGACAACCATGATAGTGTTATCACTTTTCTGAAGTCACTTTTTCTGTTATCACTTTTCTTTCCCTACTGTTGTTTGAGCATTAGGTTATTGTTTGACAACCAGTTGAATTCAGGTCTAATAGCAAAAGCCAACTGCTTATTAGCACCCATGACTAAGTTCGGCTTCAATTTCTCTCTGATTCTTGTTGGAAAAGTAATTTTAAGTCTGCTCCCCCCCCCCTGAACAGAAATCCTAAATACACCGCTGGTTGTTACCCTGATAATCATACTCCTATCCCTCTAATGGTCTTATATATAGTCATAAAAATATATTTTTTGCTTTTTAGCATCTCATGATGTGTCATGTATTCTCTGTGAAAACAGATCAGCTGAGTTGACTTCATATGACACATGAGAACCAATCTATTGAAGTGATTTGAATAGGACTGTTGGAACTAAATGTCACTTTAGAGTCCATTTAAGGGCTTCAAATTGGGTTCGTTTCACAACGATTATCATATTTGGAAAGAGCTTAAAAAAGGCATTGAATTTGTGTTCACTTTGTCTCTTTGTAATCTACAAGATCATCTCTAAATTTACTGAAAACTACTTTTCTTTGGTAGCCTACTTCTATAAGAAAAATTGATACAACAAAAACAATTTCCCTCAACTAGATTTTGTAAAAAAAAAAACACTTATGCTCATCTGTACATTTCAGTGAATCCAAGCCACTGATTACTACCCTTGTAGAAACAACCTTAGGCTGCTTAATAGGAGCAGATATATTTCTAGGCCATACACAAAAGTTTGCAAAAATTGTAGACAGATATTGGACAGGTTTAATCTTAGGCAAGTGTTTTGAAGCAACATAATAATATTTAACCAAGCTAGGCTATATTAATCCTGAATTCAACTCAAATTATGAACTCTATGGCTCTACAAGGAGAAATCCTTAGATTGCTCAAAGCTGCAATTTAAGATAGGTTATAGGAGTAGCCTAGCAAGCCTATTCTCTACATCTAAGGTTGGAAGACATAGGTTTAAGGTAAAATTCTAGTTAATTGACTTCTTGCTATCTCAGAAAGGGTTTAGGTTAGGAAAATGAAACTTTCAGGGATGAATCTACAGACTAAAGTATGTCCCAGGAATGTATTTTGAAGCAACTACCTCTACTCCTTCTCCCTCTAGAGGGCCCTGACCTTTGATGACCTTTAAAAATATGTGTTATAAAAGTGAAACCTTGCAAAATAGATCTTCTGCTTAACTGAAGTACAACAAAATTGTTTTCAGCTTCATAACTATGCTCAATTCTATTTTATAAGGTTTTAAAGATATGCAAATACATTTCCTATATTATGAAAAAAAAAACATTGATATGGCTCAAAATTCTACTCAAATAACAGGAATTGCATTTTTAGGACCAAAGGCAGAGAAAAAGCAACTAGTAACTGAAAATCAAGGTTAAATGTTGTTTTGTCAAAATTTCAATATGTATAGACCTGTCATGTAGGCAAATTTCAGGAACCTCTAGAGGGAGGAGTAGAGGTGGGTACTTTAAAAAACCTTCCTGGGACATACTTTAGCCTGTAGACCCATCCCTGAAGGTTTCCTTTTCCTAACCTAAGCCCTTTTTGAGATAGCAAGAAGTCAATCAACTAGAATTTTATCAAGTTTATCACAATTGTGTACAGAAAATCCCAAATAGTATATATTAACTAGGCTAGGCCTATTAAACAATCCCAGATGTCTAAATGTATAAGCATCATGTTCAAGATTTGACCCTGTTCTCAATATTTAGGAAAAATGCATTTCAATCAAGGTAAACTATTTGTCTAAGAATATGTACTTACTGAGTTCTGAGGATCTTACCCTATAGTAAAAAGGGCATTACAAGACACCTCAGGCAGCATGTTCATCTATTAGCTCAAGAATTAATTACAGATTACACACCTGTAAGGATTTATGTGCTTCTGTTCTATAAATAGGCTAATGCTGATCCAAAGAGTGGAATTTGACACTGTTCTCTGTAGGCTACTTGTTTAACATTGCCTAGAGCCTAGGTGATTTTTAAAGACTTATTGAATAGACAGAAAAACTAATTAAGTCCAAAAGACCTAAAATTGCTATAGGGGAGAATATTTGAAGGTGGACACATGAGAGTGTTCTTGGTACCTAGGCCTACCTCAGGCTGCAGACAGGATAGTTCCTACATTCATGAGTTTTTTTGAACAAGACTACTTAATAAATTACTTCAATAGCCTACATGGGATAACTTCTATCCTAGAGATTTGTCCAAAAAACAACTTATTACATGTGACTAAGTGCACACCTTCGTCAATGATATTTTTCCTCAATACTGATTATTTTTAGCTTTTTTCAAGCATTTTAAAGCTGCCATCGATTTTAGCGCTATCTTTATTAAAACGTGAAAAAGTAGTAAGGACGGCTCAGACAGCGTTCGGAAGGTTCGTAAAGTCGTTCGCAAAGTGTGTTTCCGTAAAGTTTTCACCGCTCATATGAGCCTTGTACTTTACGTGCGTTTTGAGCAGCAAACATGTTTTGTGTTTTTGAGAAGCAATATATACTTCATATTTCACATTTTATCAGGATGAAAGTGAAAATGTCTTTTGATGGCTTTTTCAGGCTCTTTCATAATTCAGTAATTGCTTCAGGGGCTATTTGTATCTTCAGCCTTCAAAGGGGCCCCAAAGGTATTTTATATGAATTAGCAAGAGCATAAAAAAACATCAAACGACATTTTCAATTTCATCCTAGCTAAATTATATGGCCCACTGCAAATTTGCCTTGAACTTTATCCTCTCCCCCTCTTAATGTGCAATTATATACCCTGGACTGGAATATAGACTATCTTGACCTGTCGACAGCAAAGTTTCAAACCAAAAAATAATTGCTATTTTTATTTAATAGCATTAAAAAATTCACACTTAATTGACATGGTAGGAAAACAGTTTATATTTGAGTGGCATAATAAAAAACGTTTGAATTGCTCTTGGACTAGAGAAATCAGCATATCTTCAGTTTCCTGATTCCACATTCTAAATCTGTTTAAAAGTTTTCCTCTGGAACTCTTTCCCTATTGGTCAACTTTATAAAATTCACGAAAAAAGTCAATTAAAATTTAATTTTAATGCTTGTTCACGTAAAGGTTTAAGGAAGGTTAACGAAGTAGCAACTTTACGAACTTTGAGAATAACTTTACGAACTTTACGAACGCCAACTGAGCCGTCCTGTAATCACTGCAATCAGACAAAAAAGGGCTGGAATTTTCTCGGCACCGACTTCAGCAGCTTTTTATTTTTCTCCTAAAAGAAAGTACCTTGAATCCACAAAAGACTCTTTTCGGCTTTTAATAGGTTCCTTTTGACTATTCATTTGATATTTCAAAACTGAGACAACCATAAAATAAATAGAAAGGCTCTTCTTTCACAAAGTTTTTTTTCATCAACATAAACTTTACGTTAACTTAAGTTCTATTTGATTTTTATCTACTAAACAATTGGGAAGGAAAACAATGCTATTTGTGAACATAATATCAATTGTAACAACATAAAACAAAAGGAAATTAAGAAACAATAGAGTTGGATGGTTTGCGGTAAGTGCGAGTGCTCGTTCTGCTTGCTCCTGCTAAAAATTGGGTCACCATAAGGTCAGTTATTGAAGGAGATACAATTGTTCTGCCGGAAGGAAATGGAAATCGTGAAGCAATAGATTTAGTAAACGATTTGGCCCAACATTTTTTGGAAGTAGGTGAGGAGGTGAAGTCGTCCATACGAAACAATGCCAGTGATGGAATTTTCGAGCAAAACCTACCCCCACCAAGTGATACCAGTCTTTGGCTTCGGTCAAATTCTATGCATGAGGTGAATGAAAAAACTAATGACATGCGAAATAGAGACACGGAAGCAAATTTCTTATCATTAAATGTAACAAGCATTAAAAATCCTTAGAGAGTGCCTTCAATTCGTATTTCACCACACTCCCTAAAGTTTTCATTCCACCCCAGAGTCGAGTAAGTTGTGTTCCCTTAACAAAAAAGCATTTTTCTTTCCTTTCGCCATGCAGTGGTATTGGGATTTCTAGTATAATTTCTAAGCTTCTAAGCAGCCGTTCTGTTGATAGTTTTGGTTTGAGTAATTATGTCCTTAAATAAGTTGGTCAGTTTGTTTCTAACCCCATGTAACACATAATTAACGTCTCTCTATCTCCTGGTCTTTGTACTCCTTTCACCATTGTATAAGAAAGGTGATGAATCTCTAATTTCAAACTATAGATATACTTCTCTTCCTCCCGTCTTTGAGGTTGTTGAAAAAGTAGTGTATCGTAGACTCTCTTCATTTGTATTTGCTACTAGTACGACTGCAGGAAATTCTCTCATAACTAACCAACAGAATGGTTTTCGTCCCACTTTCCCTACGTTGTATGCACTTTCAGATGCAAAAGAGTTTATGTGTGTTAATCTGGACAAGGTCTTTTGTGATTTGGGTCTATTTCTTGACATTGTTATGATCGACGACTCTGTTTTATTTTGTCTAAACTATCTTTATTTGGAGGGCATGGAGTCTCACTAGAATGGTTAAGGCCCTATCTGTCAGGGAGATCTCATTATGTTTCGGTTAATGGTACTTCCTCCTATATTTTACCTATATTGAAAGGTGTCCCAACAGGGCTCTGTGCTTGGACCACTTTTGTTTTTAATTTACGTTAATGATCTTGTGAGAGGTCTTCATCCCCTTGTTCACCATGTTCTTTTTGCTGATGACAGTAATTTTTTCATTACTGCAGTGGACCTGCTATCTGCCACTTCCATAGCTCCAGGTGTTCTTGATAAAAGTAAAGGATTGGTGCTGGTCGAATGGTATGGCTCTTAAAAACCGGAACAGTTCCATTGTCAATTTCAGGACCTCGTACCGTATGAGACACGCACAGGATCTAATCGCCCTGACTTATGGGAGCAATATTATTCAACAAGCTACTATGGTGAAATTTCTTGGCGTGTATCTTGGCTGTTTTATTTTTTTTAAACCACATATAACTCACACCCATTCCCTCTTCCTCCGCCAGTCTTCAATGTTGCACCGAATTAACTCATTTCTTCTATCAAATATTATGCTTGCTCTTTATTATGCTTTTATTTTTCCTTACCTTTCTTACTGCTGCTCTTTCTGGTTAAGTAGTAATAAACCTCTTCTCTGCTCACTTCAAAGAACCCAAAATAGGCCAGTGAAGGCTACTTTTCTTGTCCCTCGGCTTTACCTTCCTCTGATCTTTACAGTGATACAGGAAGAGACCCTTGGGAAATTATTGTGGGTAAAGGTAATCTTGATTTAGCGCATTCTCCTTTTTTAGGTACACTTTCACCACCTCTGCAGAAATTTTTTTCGCGAACAGACTCGGGTAGATACTCTTTTTTTTACTAAGTTCTTCTCGCAGATTTATTTTACCCAAACGATCATCTTCAGCAGCCCAGAGGTCTCCTGTTAATCAATCAATTCTGTTATGGAAATCCATCCCTCTGGATGTCTCTTTATGTCTTTCTACAAAGGCAGTTTTTCGCCGGATCTTTCAAATTTATTAATTTTTCTTTCTCCTTTCTTTATTTTCCCTGTTTTCTTTTCCTTTTATTTCTACTTTCTGGAATTTTTTCCCAACTGATATATCTCTCTCCTATTCTTTGTAATGTTATTTTCAGGAGCCTTCCTAACCTTTAAAATACTTGTCTATTTGTCTTTTTCTGTTTGTTTTAGTTTTTTGTCTCATGTTCTAATGTCGACTTGGTCTTTCCTGTTTCACTACTTCCTCGGTTTCTATTGATTGCTATTTTTATTATTAGCAACTTTTTTTTAAGTATGATAGTGTTTATTCTCCTTCATCTTTATTTAATATGTATTGTTTCGTTTAAGGTATTACTTATGGTTCTTTTAGTGCTTTATTATTGTGTTGTATGGCCCATAACAAGTAAAGCATCTTGGGCTGAATCACTTTTTTACGTTTGTAATAGTGTTTTAGAATTAACGAAATGGTTGATTAGCCTGTGACTCTTCCAGATGTTGTGCCATCAATAAACGATTGTCCCAAAGAATGAGAATTCCTTTAACATTTTAAGAAAGTCAGAGTTGTATCTTTGCATAAAGATGGTGACCGAAATGATCTCACCAACTACAGACCGATCTCATTCCTGCCAATTTTATCGCGAGTTTTTGCAAAGATAAAATATTTCCGAATAAATGAATTTCTGGAAAAAACAACTTTTTTCTACAAGAACCAATTTAGATTTAGGAAAGCTTTTTCAAATAGTATGCTATACAGTCTCTGACAATTACAATAAATGACGCGTTTGATGATGCGCTTGAATTTGCAACTATTTTTTTGTATATTCTTAAGGCATTTAATACCGTAGACCATAAAATCCTGTTGAAGAAACTGGAAAATTCTGGAATAAAAGAAAACGCCCTGAAGATTCTTGCTTCATTTTTTAGATGATCACTATATGTACGAGTGAACGAGCCTGAGTTGGGAGATTTTCCAATAAACTGTGGAGTGCCCCAAGGCTCCCCCTTGCTGTTCACGATTTATATAAATGACTTAAAATCAAGAAAATCTCTTGTTCTTTTTGTCGACGTCATCAAACATTCAGTTATGGCACTTACTGAAAGTCAATAATTGTCCTTAATCAAGGAGGATATGATCTGGAAAGAGAGATAGATGAAAACTAACAAGCTCAAAATTAATTAGAAGTCTGCGTTTATGTGTTTTGGAGATCGGCAAACTATTACCTGTGGCTGAAAGAACTTGATATTGGTGAATCGGTCATATCACGAAGAAAAATTGTGAAATATTTATGTGTTCTGATTGATGAAATAATATGTTTTTAAGAACACATTCAGTGCATATCGTCGAAGATTGCAAGAAACCTAGGATTGTTAAGAAAACTGAAATAACAGTTTCCTAAAAAGGGTTGAGGCTGCTTCATTTTCACTAATCCATTCATATTTATTGTATTGTTGTTCGATATGGTCTAATATATTTTCAACTTATCTTAAGCAGTTGCAGTCATTATAAAACAAAGCGATGAAAGCCGATTGCGAGCCGAACTTCTGCAAGATCCATCTATTCTCGCGTCCGAATACTGCCGTTCTCTGGATTACGTAGATTTTGTTTATGTATGATATTATTAAACATATTGCTCCGCTTTGCTTTCGGAATACATTTTTTACTGCTTCGGACCTTCACAGTTATGGAACTAGACAGGTAAGCCAGTATAGAAGACCACTGAAGGTGTCGACAAAGTCGTCATTTCTCAGTCACCATGCTATTCCAGCACTGTGTAATGAGTTGACTTCTTTGTTGAAAAATGCGTTAGATAGGACTGATTTCCGTTGCCAGTTGAGACGTCATTGCCTGTATGACTTTGAGTTTTCATTTCATTTTTATTTATTTCTCTCTTGAGCAGAATTATAATATTGTGTTGGTATGTTGGTAAATGCAAGGTTTGGTAACCTGATGCATATGTGGAACGCAGAGTATTCTAGGAGTAGCCATATAAGCCCAGAATACTAGGCTTTGTGCTTTTTATGTATATATTAGCTATGTAAGAAAGATCTCCATTATTATTACGCCCATTTATATGAATCATTTTGATGGATTTTGTCCTAAGGAGAACTGCAAATGCAATGGGATGACATAATCAAATGGGTAAGTAAAGCTCTCCTACACTTAGATTATGGTGATGATTCAAGAATCTTAGATGAAAATATTAGCAAAATAAAAGAAATTTTTGAAGTTTTCAGGGTCTAAGAAGAGGTTTGAACATCATTGTCAAGAAGAGTAGGTCAATAATATTAGGATAAAGCGAAGTTGAAGAGGAAATGTTGGGTATCAAGAAGATCAATCCAGTAGATTGCCAAAGATTGAGAGAGAATGTCGCAAGAAAATATTCAAGGGAAATATAAACTTCTTGGGAGGGTATAAAAAGGAAGGCTTTGATCAGACTGGGACGGAGGAGGAGCGTGTGTAGCTGTGTTGGCCTCAGGCAGCTTGGTTATGCAGTGAGTTATTAGTAATAAATAATTATACACATAATACTTTGTTAATTTTTTAACTAATATTCAAAACCTAATACTTTGTTAATTTTTTAAATAATATTAAATGATCTTAATTTTGTTTTTTCTTAGGTGCCACAATATTCTGACGAAAATGGTGAGTCGCAGCGAACATAGGTATTGGAAGCAAAGAGCTGCACATAACGGACTTCTGGCTCTTTTCAAATTATACTTCTGCGTCGTATACTACAGCCCGTAATTCTGAAAACTTCTTTTTACCAGGCAAATTCGGAGGACTAAATGTTTAGGATGCAAATATTTTTTTTTTTTTTTTGGGGGGGGGGGGGGGTAAAAATTGAAAATGAGGTAAATTGTGAAATATCTTCCAATTATAAAATGCCTTTTAAGCAGTCAACGTGTATCCATAGCAAGGTCCACATCTTATGAGAAGTCCAGCAGCTCATACTAAGATGTTGTGCAAAGATTTAATGAGAGTATGGAAAAAAGAGCAAGTTCTTGAGCCCAATTTTTTTTTCACTTGTTTTGTGTATGTCACAATGGCCCAATTGGGCTTTTCGTGTGAATAAATCTATCTATCTATCTATTATTAAATTTTTTATTCAATAGAAGGGGGCTTGAAAAGCATAAAATCTAATAATTCATGATTATTAACTAAACTTAAGAATTAAACTTGTAGCACAAATTTTTACACTAAAATAATATTGCATTAGGTTCCTTTGAGGCTCAAAAAGCAGGACGACGCTGAGGCCTCCAAGTCGTGCGGCTGATCCATTTTGGGCTAAACTCTGAACGAGTTTAGTCTTTTATTGAGCATATTAGTTTAAAACACAAAATTCGGTAATAAAGACACTTAAAAGAACCTGGAATTTCAGAGAACTTTCAATGTTTTTATTAGAATTTCAGGTAAGCTAATTAAGACGGTAAATTCTAGGACCGTGCCTAGTTTTTTTATTCAAAATTATCGAGGGGGAGCAGGATAACTACGGAAAAAGCAGTACTTATGAATTGTTTAGCCAATAATTACCTAAAAATTGTTTATCTATTTGTGCATTTTCAAATGGGGAGGAGAAGGAAGGAGGTGGAAATGGGGAGGGGAGGAGGACGGAAGGTAAGAAGTATTCACACCCTTCCTGGGTACTACTTGAAAAAAAGACAAATCACGTCGTGACACCCACTAGATCTTAAGAAAATTTAAAATACATTTTTATTCTAAAACATGAAGATAAATTATTACAAAGACAATTTAAAAAAAGTATTACTGCGACTTATAATACAGTTTCAAAATATAAAACACGGAATACCTACTAATTCTAGCAGTTATAAGGGAAAAAAAAACAATACTTTAGAAGCTCTCTTGGAAAAAAAAACCTAAAAAACTTCCAAAACAAAAAGATTTTTTCGTAAAATGAGGCTAGAAGAGGCTGTGTAGAAGAGGCCAAGTTGTATAAGTCAAATAAAAGATTACCAGATATAATTTTCAAAAATTAACTTGGCAATACATAAAAATCATAGTTTAGCATATGAGGTCTTTCTCTTCCCTATATGGAGAAGATAGCTATTCCCAAAGCTCAAACCTTTTCTAAATTTTTCACTTGTTTTTTGAAAAGAAAACCCTATTTTGATCTTTTTTTCTGTAAATGATTTATGAATAGAAATAAAAACAGTGCTATTTTATTTTAGAATCACTAATGAAACAGAAAAATAAATAAGCTAAAATTTAATACTCATTTTTAAGCTAAACCCCTAAAAAGTTTATGCCAATTATTTTTGAATTGCCATAAATGACATAAGATAGAATGTGAAATAAAAATGGGACTAAGAAATGAGTGAAATGAAACAAATAGTGCAGATGAAGTAGACGAGAATATTCTATAAGAACTAAAAGATTACCAGAAATAATAAAATTTTCAAATATGAAAGAAAATGACCGAAAATGAAATAAAATTCATTACATAATACAAAATATTTTGCTCAACAGTAAGTAATTAGTACAATAATAAAAGATTGAATGACGAAATATGGAAAGTGAAAAAAAATTGAATGAAATTATATACAATGAAATACAGAATACGGAATAAAGTAAAGAATATGAAAAAAAAAAAACAGAAACGAAAAACAATACAATCAGTCGCATCGGCGCGTCAAGGGTTGGTTGTTTACATTGGTTAAATTAAAACCATATGTTTGTCAAGATCAGCTGAACGGCAAAAGAAAATCCTTTCACGATGTTAAAATGAACCAAGATCTGGGTCAATATGCAGAGGCAATCGAGAATTTTTAATTAAAAATTAATTATTAACTTGACTTTTTGATTAAAATTAATTGTTGGCAACCTTTAAATAAAAAATTTATTAAGAATAATAATTATTATGTAATAAACATTGCTAGTTATAATGTAAATTAAATTAACAATAGATAGATTAACTATTTATTATATTCTATTTTTATATTCTATTATAAGCGCAGAATTTTTATGTGTTTTTGTATTTAAATTTTATGCAAATAAAATTTTTAAACAAGCCTATGGAATAGTTCTAGTTGGAAAAATAGCAAGATCATATGTTTTTGGGGGGTGAATGGGCTGTAAAAAAAAACAAAGAAACTTCCGCGGTTGAGGATGAGTTTAAAATGATTTTTTTTCGTCAGTTTTTGCACTTATTGTTTAGTAAAATAATATATATATATATATATATATATATATATATATATATATATATATATATATATATATATATATATATATATATATATATATATATATATATATATATATCACAACACACTGTGTAAATATATGCGTTTTTGCGTCAAAAGGAAGAAACTGTTTACATCATTCATAAAAGAGGAAGAAAACACGTTTTATTAGAGAATCTAGCCTTCTATATCTCGCCTTTTCATCACCATCATCAGGAGTGGAAAAATAATTGCAATAAATTTTATTACTTAAGCAAGCAATGATTTGCTTGCTTAAGTGTACATATATATATATATATATATATATATATATATATATATATATATATATATATATATATATATATATGTATATATATATATATATATATATATATTTATATATACAATAAACCGAACTTACTTATTTGAAAAAAGGAAATAAAACACAACAGTCTCTTCTTGAGATGTTTCATGAGACATAACTTGGGGCACATACCCCTCTCCTCCCTTGATAGCTCTACAGGTACTTATTCATACCATGAAATTATATGCCTGAGATAATTTGCCTTATTTCCGATAAAAGGGTGGAAACACTTCTAAAAAGTCAAAGATTCTTAATAAAAATCGCACGGTCATATTCAGAAAAAAACTACTGTAGAGATTTCAAGCTCATATCTGCAAAAATGTGGAATTTTGTATTTTTGTCAAAAGAAAGATCACGGGCCATTTGTTCTGGCAAAAGAAATCCACACTTTTAAAGATACGAGCTTGAAACCTCTGAAGTAGGGTTCTTTGATACACTCAATATGATCCTGGGATTTTCATTAAGATTCCATTGCTTTCTGAGAGTATTTCCTCTCTTTGTCGAAAGTCAGGCTAACTCTCTTGGGGTATGTTTCATGGATAGAATAAGTGCCTGTAGGGCGAGCATGGGGAGGCACATGTCCGATATTGTGTTTAACCTATAATTTTAACATCTTTTTAAGAGACTGGCGTGTTTGATTTGTTTCTTTCAAATAAATATATTCGACTTTTAGTAGACTGAAATTCCGAGTTCTTTTTTGGAAATCCTGTTTATATATATATGCACTCTAAATAGATACATGGCCAGTATGGTAACAAAACGTATCTGTATTTGTTCTGATGTTTCATACTAATTATTTATAAATTTAGATTTATCTAATTATATAGTCATTAAATAATTTTATAAATACTTACAGAATTTTATCATTACAAAATTTACATAACTGGTGATGATAGTGAAGAAAAGGGGGATTGCTTGGAATTAGTCCCATGACAGTCATAAACTGGAATATGGCCGATCAAGGTTCATTCTCACGTTTTCTTACAATGTCAAACGCGTTTTGTCTGTAATTACTATCTATTGAACATGGATCAACACAGACACCATCTATCACAGATCCATATCTATTGGATCAACGACACAGACATCGCTGCGCTAGCGACGTCTTCCGCAAACATAAACATTTTGTGTCAATACTCTACAACCAAAAGATTAGTAAAAAAAGCAACTCATAACAGCTTCATTTCTTCTGTTGCAAGGTCCAGCAAAGCATTAAACGGCACATCCAAGCAAGAACGCCAAAACCGGTTCTGCCGCCTCCCATAGATATCGGCTGGAAAACAAGGGGATCCAATACCATGAAAAATCCTAGCCACAGCTCTTGGAGTAAAATCAGCGTCAGGATAGGCAGCTACAAGGTGTCGGATATCATTTCTTATTGAATTTTTATGAACATCTGGTAGACAATTGTCCTGAAATAAGAAATAACTTTTCTACATTATGACAATTAAATTCATCTACTAGTAACTAGGGAGGAAGGCACCTGAAACTAACAAAGCAAAGAAGGGAATAAAATTTTAAAGGATTTCGAACGCGTTAAAAGGGAAATTAGGAAGACGAATACACCAAAACTGGCAGTATATAACATATAACAATACAGCATACAACGCCGCATATAACAAAATCATTATTCAAAACTTTGAACAAACTTGAAAAATAAAGTTTAATATGCAGTATTTCAACAATGTTGAAGTGATTGGCTAACTGAATTTCCACTGGGCAAATTTTTGGCACTAATCACTGTTTTATAGCACAAAATGGCCAACAACGGCACTTTGTTAAGGCAAAATCAAGTGTACTACTTAAAGGCAGTGGCCTCAAATGGGGAAGGACATCGACCCCCAAGATTCCCCCCCCACATTTTAGATGCGTTATTTTAATGTATAATTTTTACTGAAAAACGACTTTCTGGTACATTAATGGTTACCCCCACGAGATTTTGGAGATTACATTTTAGAAGCACCCCCTATTTCTGTGAACTGAGACCACTCTTTAAAATGGCAGCGATTACCTTTCAGAAGAGCTCTTATTGAACCGTCTAAGACCGTCCGTTCTATGTAATACCGATTCAAAAAACAACAAGTACAGAAACAAGACTCATCACTTCTACCAATGTAACAAGACGAGTTTTCCTCGTTTTAAAGGGGGGGGGGGGTAGATTAAAGTTTATGGTTGAATGTTAACAGCTAGGATTTTTCCATTGTGCACTTTTATTTTCTATTAGTAAATAGAAATTGCTTTGTGGTAGCACAACAGATAGATACTTCGCTTGGCAACAAAGGATCCAGGGTACAATTACATGAGCCACAAGGTTGGCCAGCAGACTTGTAACCCTCCCCCTTGAAAAAAAATAGCAACTGAAACGTCAATATGACTCCCTAAACGTCAAAATAGTTGCTAAACGTTGCTGAAAAATAGCAACTGAAACGTCAATATGACACCCTAAACGTCAAAATATTTGCTAAACGTTGCATAACGTTGCTAAAAAATAGTAACTGAAACGTCAATATGACTCCCTAAATGTCACTGATGACTCGGGTGGATCTTTATCCCATTTAAAATTAGAAATTACAATTATTATTAAAGAATTATTATTAAAGAAGACTGAACAATATTTTACACTTTTGAATCAGTGTCAAATAAAAAAAAAAAAAAAAAAACTAATTAGTTTCTTTGAGATATATTTACTTTTCGACTAATTTCAAGTCAGGATTGAATCTTAAGTGGATTAAAAAATACAGCTATATTTAAGGCCACGCGGCACCTTAGAACTCATTAGCAAGTTTGCGCCTTACTGTCTTCTTCGACTGACCGCTTCAAAGACAAAGGGTCTATAAGTAAATCCTCCCAGGGAATTAGCAATCATCAAGAGCTATTGAGAATCCTTGGTTTGACTACAAAATTTGTCAAATTTTTAAAGCGGGTAGCACCACACAAACTCCTAAAGCTGACAAATTGCTCTAATGATACTGAGAAGATTTTTCAGGTTTTTCTAGAAGGTATGCTAGAGCAGTTTTTAGGGGACTGCCCTTCCCTGAACTTTAAAAGACAATTCTGGGCCGTTTAATCGAAATAACAGAATGCGCATTTTTGGTGATGTAAGTTTCATGAGAATTCAAAATCTCTATCTCCGGCACAAAATAAGATACTAAATTTTTTTCTGATATATCCAAGAAAATAGATGTCAGCTTTTAGTTGTCTGTCCTTTAAGTTATGGCAAGACAGCCCGATCCATTCTAAATTGCTTAGCTACACGAATTAAATAAGTTTATAATGGATGAGTCAGAGTGATCCTTTGAGGAGCGCTCTATCAGACCATAAATATAGATGGGTTTAAAGCAAAAGATTAAAAATATTTGCATATTAGATTTTGAAATTTCAGAATTTTATGAACTTTAGTTTCATGAAATTTCAAAATTTCATAAACTTTAGTTTCATGAAATTTCAAAAATATTTACATATTAGATTTTATAAAATTTCGAAAAAAAAGGATTATGTTCAATGAGCAAGTATTAAAGGAATAAAATAGTAAAGAAATAATATTTACCTCACTATTATCAAGACCTTCAAACATTGTGTCTGATTCAAAGTACGAGCGAATAAACTCTTTTAGCTTTTGGCTTTTTGCTTCATCCCCGCTGCTGTAACATCCTCTAAAAGATGGCTCCGAACATCTGAAAGAGAAGGAAACTTACAGAGTTATACTTGGAATAGAAGAAAAAGAAGAATAAACAAACTTGAAGCTGGAAATGGAGTCAAAACACTGAACATATTCACCTTAATTACAATCTGCTTAGAAAGTCAAAACCAATTATGTTTAAATCTTGATACATGTGGCTTTTTGTCACCTCCTTCCAAAGGACGAACTTGAATTAACACAAAAAAATATCACTGATTTTACTCTAGACATACATCTCTAGACTAGACATACATTGAGCTTTTTTTTCAAAACAAATGCAAAAAAGTAAACATTTTCTTTAACTAATGTCAAAAACGTATGCATGAATTCCAGTGAATTTACAAGCTCAAGCTTGTATATTTAATAACTATTATGCACTAGCCTGCTTCATACTGGGGAGTACTAAAAAAAAAGCAAAAAAAAAAAAAAGCCATATTTAGAATCACCCAACCCAAAGTTCTCTTAGCATCTGTATGCAATTCTGGAAGTAATACAGTTTACCTGGGATATGGATATCTTGCTTTACTTCGTGCTTGCTTTACTATAGTCGATTAAATTCCAGTTTAGCAAGGTCAAAAATCCGCTGATTTTTGAATTAAAACGGAACAGTTGTGGGCATCAGTCAGGTTCTCACCCTGTTGAGGTTCTTTCAGGTTATTCATGCTCGGTTCTTCCATTATAATGGAAATTTTCCATTATAATGGAAATTTTTTATAATAGAAAACGGAATTTTCCATTACCATGGAAAATTCATTATAATGTTTAGAGAATTTAGAGAATCCATTTAAAATGGAGAACCCAAGAATTTAAAATTGGCATAGGACCATTAAATTACCTGGATTAATCTCAACTTCTCAATCTTCTTCTCATCATCATGCCAGGTTTTAAGGCATTTAAAATGAATTCACATAAACAGAGAAAGCGTTTATTTCTAATATATAAAAATCAAACTATTTAAACAAAATTAATTTTATCTTCACTTTTTTGAAATGAAGGAAAACCGTATGTTTTAAGTTTTTTTTGAAAAAAAATTAAAATGATTTCTGCATCTAAAGAAAAAAAATTCGTTGTATAACATCAACTGACAAAAATAATAAACATTTTGTCATTTTGTAAAAATATTTTTTTGTAAAAATAATGACATTTTGACATTCATTGATTATGACATTTTGACATTCTTATGACACATTATGACATTTTTTGACATTTAATGGAATTTTGTATTTATTTACCTGCATTTTTGCAGGTAAATAAATATACTAGTACTATACTTTAAATATACGATTTAAACAAAATTAATTTTATCTTCACTTTTTTGAAATGAAGGAAAAACCGTATGTTTTAAGTTTTTTTGAAAAAAAAATTAAAATGATTTCTGCATCTAAAGAAAAAAAATCGATGTATAACATCAACTAACAAAAATAATAAACATTTTGTCATTTTGTAAAAAATATTTTTTTGTAAAAATAATGACATTTTGACATTCATTGATTATGACATTCTGACATTCTTATGACACATTATGACATTTAATGGAATTTTGTATTTATTTACCTGCATTTTTGCAGGTAAATAAATATACTAGTACTATACTTTAAATATACTATTTAAACAAAATTAATTTTATCTTCACTTTTTTGAAATGAAGGAAAAACCGTATGTTTTAAGTTTTTTTTGAAAAAAAATTAAAATGATTTCTGCATCTAAAGAAAAAAAATTCGTTGTATAACATCAACTAACAAAAATAATAAAAAGATGATTTAAGCTCACAAATATTACAAT